>NW_022881625.1:793493-843924 GCF_003369915.1 Drosophila miranda
GGTGCGAGTCGCCAGCCAGATCCTCTTGCACTGCTGTTTGTTGGAAAGCAGCTCGCTAGTAGCCACGTCCAGCTTAAGGTGATGGTGCCGGTGATGTTGCTGTGACCGCTGCTGATGTTGATGCTGTCGCTGCTGTGCCATCTTCGATGTGAGTTTGGATGCTGCTGTTGATGTGTGTTGTTGCTGCTGCTGCTGCTACCCGTATATTGTCCAAAACAAGTCAACGACGTCATCAATGTCCTGCGCTATTCTAATCTCGGTGTTGAGATTGATCAACCGTTCCAGCGACTTTTGAAACAGGCTGATATTGGCACGTGCTGGGAGCAGATGTTCCTGGCTGTGGGCGTAGGATGTCTACGTCCACCGCTGCCGATCTCAACTCCACCCTGAGTATTGGCCTCATCTGGCCGGCGATCTCTCATCTGGCTGCGGGCCTAGTCGAGGTTACAATTGTTTCGTTGCTGCAGATTATATGTTTGTAAATTAATGTGCCATCAAATGTATAGTGTGTGTTTGAGTGTCGTTTAAAGTTGAATTGTAAAACAAACACAAAAATGTACATAAATTAAATTAGACATATACTGCCCACAAATTTAATAAAGCAACGCGCTTGGTTGCTGGCGGCTCACACCCCAGCCTCTCAGCCCCCCCCTGTGGAGCACTGAGAGCCCTCAACCAAAAGAGGCTCTTGCTCGTTGCTCGTTTGAGAAGTCGAAGGTTTACCCAGGAACGGAAAAGCCGGAAAAAGATACGAGAAATGCCTGCAAAGAAAAAACTTGAAGGCAAAGCTAAAGGTAAAGGAAGTACTCGGTTCTGCGGCCATCGGACAGTCGTAACTCATTTCTCATTTCGTCTCATTTCAGCCGGGAGTATACCGGGGATACAGGATCTGTGGCAACCGCGACTATGGTTCGGTGCCAAATGCCGCGCGCGCCTGCAAGAGCAAGAGCCAGAGCGCCGCCAGGCCCATCTTAGTCCCAGCCCCTGGCCAAGAAGCCCAGCCTGACGCGACCACCGGTTCTCAGGCGCCATCGCAGACCATCGCAAAGTCGAGGCCCACCGGTCTCGAGACGATTTTTGAACGGCCCGGCAATGAGGACGACGGGCCCACCAGCAGCCATGCCGTGGCATTCGCGAGTGCCAGCGCCGCGTCCTCGCCCTGGGTACGGGCGAAAAAAAAGAACCCTGTCGCAGAAGAGCTGCCTGAAGGTGCGCAACACCTTGGCGAACGCAGCACCCCACATGATGACACCGGGCGTCCCGCACTACTTGGACAGCGTAATGCTCGGGGCTCGGACGATGAAGGCGATCGCGTCGGAGTCGCTCCCGTAGCTGCTCCCGAAGTCGTTCCCGCTGGAGGAAATGCCGGTACAAATCAGCCGGCACCATTCGTGCTGCGCACCAGCAGGAGGCTCAAGAGTCTGCTCCGTTTTAGATTGTTGCAACCTTCCACCCTCCAAATGAAAGAAAAAGAATAAAGAAAAGAAAAGCAAAGAAAAGAAAAACCCTCTACAGAATGTCTCTTTTGCTCTCATTGTAATTGAAGCGCCTCTTTCGCGGAACCTACCCAAGAGCGGAAAGCGGAGATCAATTAGAATTGTGAACCCCAAAGCGAGCGATTGATACGATACTCTCACGAGTACTCATGCCCAAGCCCGAGTACTCTGTCCAGCATCCACATCGGGGAATCAACATAAATGGGTGGCTCCGCGGACGGTTCCAGCAGTCGCGCTTGGGCGGTCCGAGTGAGCAGTAACGGATCTTCTGCAGAAATCAGTGCATAGATACAGTATCTGAAGAGAAAAGTGTTGAAAATCAATTAAAAGGTGATCATCCATCCCACGACAAGGAGAGGGGCAGGGGGCGAATGGCGCCACACAGATTTCTGTACGGGCCTCTGAAAGGGCATCGAATCGAATCGCTCAAATTGGCGTTGGAATGTCCAATAAAACGGTAGATTCTATTACTCGTTAACCCCGCGGGTCAATGAGAGAGAACTATGGCAAAAAGATACAAAGTAGCTGCTGTACCCTTGCCACAGCCACAGATACAGATACATGCCTCTGAGATGTGGCAGTAATTGAATTAACCTTTGCGTGCCGTCTGTCTCTGTCCATGTCCATTAACATCAATTTTCTGCCAAAGGGGCGGAAAAGGAGGCCTTTTTTTTGAACCGATGACGAACGTGGCCGAGGAGGCCAGGCCAACTCTGCTGACAACGCATCCTGGTGGCCGGACCAGCAGCCACTTGGATGCGGCCAATCAACAATTAAAATCGACAACGCATCCTGGTGGCCGGACCAGCAGCCACTTGGATGCGGCCAATTACATGATTCGTTGGCATCACACACCGATGTCAATGCCACTCCATCCCACGATCGCATCTCGGGTGGCCGGACCAGTGCCACTCGATTGGATGCGCCATCTCCACCAGACAGATGCAGCGTGGGCGGCCGGACCAGAGCCGCTTGCCATCAACACCATCATTGCCCACGATGCACGCCAATACACACATCCAGCCAATAAACAACACACAGGGGACAACAGAGCCGGCCGGTATACAGCGTAATGTTCGCATTGCGTTTGTTATGCCGGCCGGTGCTCCGTTGTTGTTTGTCCTCCTGTTAGAAATAAAATAAATATAATTAATATGTTTATATGTTGTAAATGTATGTCAATTATCGTTTATTTTACCTCGTCTGCATCAATGTATTTGTTGTAGATGTCAATCCTGTTGTTTCTGTAGTTTTTGCATGTCCGTAGATAGTTTGTCCATAGTTTTAGTACTTGCCTGTGATATTAGGAATAAGTTTTTGTAAATTAATGTAGTTTTCTGTAGATAATTGTATATTTTTCGTAGTTTTCTAATTAGTTTTACCTTCTTACTCTTCTTCCCAATCTATCTGCCATTCCCATAATTCCCCTTGACACGTGGTATTACCAAAAATACCACGCAAATACCAGACTATGACGATAACACACCAGAAAGCCATTTCAAATTTAAAATGCATTTATCAATGCCCAGTGTGTTATCGGTCGCAAATTCGGCAATTTATGCCCAGCCAATTCTCCCCACCCCCTACCCACTTCAAATGCCACTAAATGCCAAATGCGGTTGAGCAGGAGCAAAATTAACACTGCCAACCTCCGCCACTCTGCCAAACGCCCCAATAAAACCATTTCAACCGCCCATATGATGCTATGCGGTCGACTCTCGGAGCGTCACGCGCCCGGATCGAAAGATCCGGAAGTTTACAGTATCCGGGCGGTTATACGGGAGCAGGCATCCCCCCCCCCCATCCTATCCCATCCCCCAACAACAGAGCAGCCACTACACACAGCACAAACATAAGACACTGGCCGCTAACCAACGACAACGACAACACACACAGCCACTAAAACAAACGGCTATTCCAATTCTCCATTGCCTACTTATCGTGCTGCTTGCCCTCGGACCACTTTCATCTCACTCAATATTGGTGTGAGTGAAAGTGAACCGGGGGTGAGAGCACCGGTAAATGACGATCGGCGATCGGGTCAGTCGAGTTGAGGGGAGAGTATGGAGTTGGCGGACATGTGAGAGTAACACCATGAACCGCGTCCGCCACTCTCATCTCGTCCACCCGCTCGAGAGGTCGCGATCGTCGGACGTGCCAAAACCGTTTCGTGTCGTTTTTTCGTGTCGCCGTTTTTCCGTTGTCTTGCTGTTGTGCTTTGTTTTCTTTTTTGTGGTGTCTGTCGTGTGCCGTGCCGTGCCGTGCCGTGCCCCCGCTCCCTCCACTCGACAAACTTTCTGCTCCCAATAAATGTGATTAATTTTAAACGCCAATAAATAACATTAAGTTATAAAAACACAAACCTAACGAGAGACAAACTGTGTAAAGAGACAGAAAGTGCCAATAAATACATTAAACACAAACACACACACACAAGAGACTTTTCAGTAAGGGAAAACAACAAACAGACAGCAAATCGCCAATACACAAACTAACAACAACTATGACGAGAGGAATGGCCAGACGAGGGTCAACCAGACGCCACAGCGACGGCGGCAGAGCGGCCCGCAGAGGCGCCCTAGCAGCAGCAGCAGCAGCCAACAACACCAACACCAACACCGCCAATAGCAGCAGCAACAGCAGAGCCCTCGGCGCAGGCGCCAACACCAACGCCCCAGCCAATGCAGAGCGCCGACGCCACAGCGACGGTGGCTGCATCAGCAGCAGCAATAACAACGCCAACACAGACTGCACCGATCGTGAGTACGCAGACGCCGCCAATACACACACAGACACAGCCATTCCCGCCACTTGCATTGCCCTTCCCCCCCCCCCCCCCCCTTGCAAATAATACCCAAGGAAAGGCGCCAAACACAAAAGAAAGGCCCAACAAGACACCACTTTTCCCGCCTCTCACGCTCTCGGACATACAAAATAGTTCGAGAGTAACGGGAGAGGGAGAGGACGGAGGAGAGCCGGCAAGCCGCCGAGAAGGAGCGGGCCAACGGGCCGCCACACACACACACACGACCGGATCGAACCTGTTGCAAGTCGAACCTGGTTCGAGCAGCGGGTCGATCCGGGCCAATGCTGAGCCGCACCAATACCACAAATCCCACCAACACCAAAACGACGCCGCGCCCTCATCGACAGTGGGAGTGAAGATGAGGATGAGGGTGAGAGGAAGCAGGCCAGACGACGGGGCCGCCATCACCAGAAAAGGCAAACTCTGGAGGAGCTGGAGGCTATTGTTCAGGAGCAGTTGAGGCAGCGCGAGCTGCGGGAGCAACAGCAGAAGCAGCAGAAACGGACGGCAGATGCAGCCAACACCAACACAGTTGCCGATCCTGCCACTATGCCGCAATCTGCACAGCCAACACATGCCCCTGCCCCTTGCCACTACTATAAATGCAAATAACCAGACCCACAGCCATCACCAACATCGACAACAGCCAATACATAGACAATCACCAGCCATTCACACAGACAATACCACAATTAACAATAGAAATAATAATGACGCCAATACAAATACACCTGCCACTACCAACACCAACACCACCACCGCCATCACCATCACAAACACCCTGCCACTACCACCGACGATGACATCCGGCACGGCGAATTCGGGCATCAGCCCAGCCAGGAACGTGGCTTGAGGATCCTCATCCGAGGACTCTCCCACTCCATGCCGCCGGATTGGATTCGCAGCAGCATGCTGAACGAGGGGTACACGGTTCGGTTTGTGAGGTGATCACCGATCGATTTGATCGCAGCCGCCAATTCAACCTCTTCGAGCTTCTGCCAATACAACGTCGCCAGCAGCAGCCACATCCACAGCCACTCCATAATCCGCAGCAGCAACGCCAACACCAACGGATCGGCAGCATCGCAGCAGCATCGGTATGGCGACAACATCCCCAGCCATCGACCAGGGGGCGCCAACACCAGAGGGTCCAGCCGATGCAGCCGATCGCGAATGATGCTCCGACGCCACGCCAACACCAGCAGCAGCAGCGGCCAGACGCCCAGTGCGATGGCAGCTGCGCTCAAAACCTGCAATTATACGTACAGCGTATAACAGAGTTGGAAAGGAGGATCGAACAGATGGCAGAGCAACTCACCAAATTGGCTGCAGCAACAGCAGCAGCAGTTTCCAATAGCCGCCAATACAGCAGCAGCAGTAGCCATATCGGACGGTGAGCCGGATATGGATATGGACGACGACAGCCAATGGACCGATGAAGAGCCTTATGAGGACCTAGGTAGGTTTCTAAATGGAGAATCCAGTGGCGACTCCGGAAAGCGACGGATTAAACGGCGTCTACTGATTGCGACAAATAGCAGAAGTTTAATGCCAATAAAACCTAAAAATAGAAAAAAACGAGGGGGAACGTTGTGAGTTGCTGCGGACACCGCAACTCTACGGTTATACCGATACTAAGTCAGTATAACTCTCCTCCGGCAGACGCCGCTAATATTAAACGACACGACAAAGACAGAAAATCAGTCTGAGCGTGACGTCGGGCGCTGCGTAGCCACTGAAAATTGATTTCTTGCTTTTGGCTACAAAAATGATCTGATCTGATCTCGATTCAGCAATCTGATAGATATGGTCATTATCTATGATTCTGCGTTTTTAGTTTTCTCGAATGTGCAATATTGTGGATGCAACAGATTTTCGTCTTTTGTGGGGGCGAAAAGGGTGTGGCGAAATTCTGAGATATACGTTTTATAGTGAGATCTAACAGAAGTGCGGATACCAAATTTGGTTACTCTAGCCTTAATAGTCTCTGAGATTTGTGGATGCCCCAGATTTTCGTCCTTTGCGGGGGCGGAAGGGGTGTGGCGAAATTTGGACACGAAACGGTCAAGGTCAGATATCACAGGAGTGTGGATACCAAATTTGGTTGCTCTGGCTCTTATAGGTTCTGAGATCCTTGAACTCATATTTTGCAATTGGCAAAGCCGACCATGAAACCTGTGTGTTAGAGAGAGACAGAGCGAGAAAGAATGAAATTGTTTCTTGATTCTGGCTATAATAACTATACGATCGGGTTGAGATTTTACACTCTAGAACATATAGTCATCTTCTACGATTCTGCATTTTTGGTTTTATCGTATCTTTAAAAATGTGGATGCCACAAGATTTTCGTCCTTTGTGGGGGCGGAAGTGGGCGGGGCAAAGTTTTGAAATATTTTTGTAGCAGTGACATATCACAGATGTTCTGGATCCAAAACATCGTTGCTCTAGCTCTTATAGTCTTTGAGCACTAGGCGCTGAAGGGGACGGACGGACGGACGGACGGACGGACGACGGACGGACGGACGGACGGACAGGACGGACGGACGGACGGACGGACGGACGGACGGACGGAGACGGACAGACGGACAGACAGACAGGGCTCAATCGACTCGGCTATTGATGCTGATTAAGAATATATATACTTTATGGGTCGGAAACGATTCCTTCTGGACGTTACACACATCCACCTTTTACCACAAATCTAATATACCCCAATACTCATTTTGAGTATCTGGTATAATTAAACACAATTAACAACAATCTGCAAATGACCAACAAACATACTCACCTGCTATTAAACCGACAGAGCTGCTCCTCCAGCAGCTGCCTCGCCACTCCTGGAACTCTCTTGAGGCATAATGGGCGTAATTTGGAGGCCTCATCAGCAGCACTGCCGTCAATTCCAACAGAAGTCCAGAGGCCAGCCACTAAAATACAAAGGAAAACAGTCAATACACGCCAACACGAAAAAAAAAAACACCCAAAACACACAAAAACACACGTACCTGCCAATCACCAGACAGAGCTGCCCCCACAGCAGCTGCTCGCCATGAACATCATCAATTTTCTGCCAAAGGGGCGGAAAAGGAGGCCTTTTTTGAACCGATGACGAACGTGGCCGAGGAGGCCAGGCCAACTCTGCTGACAACGCATCCTGGTGGCCGGACCAGCAGCCACTCGGATGCGGCCAATCAACAAGTAAAATCGACAACGTATCCTGGTGGCCGGACAGTTGCCACTTGGATGCGGCCAATAATACTGACAGTCTGACATCACACACCGATGTCAACGCCAACACACTGGACAACGCATCTCGGGTGGCCGGACCAGTGCCACTCGGTCTGCTGGATTAAACCAACAGACAGATGCAACGTGGGCGGCCGGACTAGATCCGCTCGCCATCTCCAACTTTGCCCACGATGCACGCCAACACCATCAATCCAGCCATCGCCACTAAACAAGACACAGGGGGACAACAGAGCCGTCCGGTATACAGCGTAATGTTCGCATTGCGTTTGATATGCCTGCCGGTGCTCCGTTGTTGTTTGTCCTCCTGTTAGAAATAAAATAAATATAATTAATATGTTTATATGTTGTAATCTATGTCAATTATCGTTTATTTTACCTCGTCTGCATCAATGTATTTGTTGTAGATGTCAATCCTGTTGTTTTTTTGTAGTTTTTGCATGTCCGTAGATAGTTTTAGTTACTTACCTGTGATATTAGAATTAAGTTTTTGTAAATTAATGTAGTTTTTCTGTAGTTAATTGTATATTTTTCGTAGTTTTCTAATTAGTTTTACCTTCTTACTCTTCTTCCCAACCTATCTGCCATTCCCAGCCTCAGCCAATACGGCAACAGCCACAGCCAATGCAGCAGCCAATACAGCAGCAACAGCCAGCTCATCGTATCCAGCAGCCACCACAACGTCACCAGCAGCCACTACAGCGACAGTTGCAGCAGCAGCCACCCACACAGCCACTCCACTCACACCCTTGACACGTGGTATTACCAAAAATACCACGCAAATACCAGACTATGACCGATAACACGCCAAAACGCCATTTCAAATTTAAAATGCATTTATCAATGCCCAGTGTGTTATCGGTCGCCAATTCGGCAATTTATGCCCAGCCAATTTCTCCCCACCCCCTACCACTTCAAAAGCCACTAAATGCCAAATGCGGTTGAGCAGGAGCAAAATTAACACTGCCAACCTCCGCCACTCTGCCAAACTCTGCCATTTCAACCGCCCATATGATGCTATGCGGTCGACTCTTCGGAGCGTCACGCGCCCGGACCGAAAGATCCGGAAGTTTACAGTATAAATGACGATCGGCGATCGGCCATTCGAGTGTGGAGGAGAGAGTATGGGAGTTGGCGGACATGTGAGAGTTCCACCATGAACCTCGTCCGCCACTCTCATCTCGTCCACCCGCTCGAGAGGTCGCGATCGTCGGACGTGCCAGAACCGTTTCGTGTCGTGTCGCTTTTTTCGTTGTTCTGTGCCGTGTCGCCATTGACGTTTTCTTTTTCTGTGTTGCCCTTTTTTCTTTTGTGGTGTCTGTTGTGTGCCGTGCCGTGCCGTGCCGCCTTCCTCCACCACATCCATTAATTACCTTGACAAACTTTTGTTCCCGTCCATATCATAAAACAAAAAAGAATAAAAGTGCCAGTAAATACTTTAAACACAAACACACACACACAAGAGACTTTTCAATTAAAAACAACAAACAGGCAGCAGATCGCCAACACACAAACCAACAGCCAGCCATGACCAGAGGAATGGCCAGACGAGGGTCAACCAGACGCCACAGCGACGGCGGCAGAGCGGCCCGCAGAGGCGCCCTAGCAGCAGCAGCAGCAGCCAACAACACCAACACAAACACCGCCAATAGCAGCAGCAGCAGCAGAGCCCTCGGCGCAGGCGCCACCACCAACGCCCCAGCCAATGCACAGCGCCGACGCCACAGCCATCCATCGAGTGAGTACCCAGCCATTGCCATGCATGCCATCGCATGCTTTCGCGTGCGCTGGCGATTTGGGCCCTCCACACTTGGCCAGACCCTCCAGATCGTCGAATGGATCGTGGTCGGTCCACTCGTCGTCATCATCGTCATTAATTGCTTCGCAGTCCATATCGGGTTCGGACTCCGATATGGCTGCGGCGTCAAAGTGCGTATTTGGTGCTGGTCGTGGTGATGGCTTTGTGGATGCTGCTGCTGCTGTTGTTGTCCGTTGTGGCGGCACTCCTCCCGTGCTCTCGTCCCTTGCCTGCAGCAGGTTTGTCAGTTTCGTTGAAATTGCTGCCAGTTTTTCTTCCAGCTCTCTAATTTTACCGGCATATCTTTTCAGATTATGGGCACAGCTCCCATCGCACTGGGCGCCTGGCTGCTGCTGTAGCTGGGGTTGGCGTGGCGTCGGAGCACGATTTGGGATCGGCTGCATCGGCTGGACCCTTTGGTATTGGGGCCCCTCGGCCAGTGGCTGGGGATGTTGGTCGCGATGCTGTAGCTGTTGCCGATGCTGCCGACCCGGACCGCGTTGGCGTTGCTGCTGCGGCTGTGAGTGGAGTGGCTGTGTGGGTGGCTGCTGCTGCAACTGTCGCTGTAGTGGCTGCTGGTGACGTTGTGGTGGCTGCTGGATACGATGTGCTGGCTGTTGCTGCTGTATTGGCTGCTGCATTGGCTGTGGCTGTTGCCGTATTGGCTGAGGCTGCTGCTGCTGCCGTCGATGCTCCTGGACAGCGACCGTGTGGGCCAGGAGCCGCTGCCTGGCTGCCTTGTAGGCGCTGCAGCCCTTGTAGGCGCTGATGTGCTGGCCCTGGCAGTTGGCGCACTTGGGAGCAACGTTCCTTGGCTTGCTGCACTCCGTCGTCAGGTGTCCACCGCGCATTTCATGCAAACTGCAGCGCGTCTACAATATGCGCGGGTGTGGCCAAACACCTGACATCGATGGCACTGGGCAGGGTCACGGGAGACTCCAAGTCTCTCAACCGTGACGGGCCTCCCACCCAGGCGTCGCAGCTTCAAAACCCCGCATTGGCCACGGTCCGGTTTGGGGGCGATCTCAGCCTCAAAGAGATTGAATTGGCGGCTGTGATCGAATCGATCGGTGATTGCCCTTACAAACCGAACCGTGAACCCCTCGTTCAGCATACTGCTGCGAATCCAATCCGGCGGCATGGAGTGGGAGAGTCCTCGGATGAGGATCCTCAAGCCACGTTCCTGGCTGGGCTGATGCCCGAATTCGCCGTGCCGGATGTCATCGTCGGTGGTAGTGGCAGGGGTGTTTGTGATGGTGATGGCGGTGGTGGTGTTGGTATTGGTCTTGGCAGGTGTATTTTGTAATTGTAATTGCGTTGGCGTCATTATTTGTATTGATATTGTCAGTATTGTCTATGTGAATGGGGCTGGTGATTGTCTATGTATTGGCTGTTGTTGATGTTGGTGATGGCTGTGGGTCTGGCTATTGGCATTTATAGTAGTGGCAGGGGCATGGGCAGGGGCAGGGGCATGTGTTCGCTGTGCAGATTGCGGCATAGTGGCAGGAGCGGCAACTGTGTTGGTGTTGGCTGTATTTGTTGTCCGTTTCTGCTGCCTCTGTTGTTGCTGCCGCAGCTCGTGCTGCCTCAACTGCTCCCGGACAATAGCCTCTAGCTCCTCCAGTGTCTGCCTTTTCTTCTTCGGCTTCCCAATTGGCGGCCGCTGCTGCCGCTGCTGGTGATGGCGGCCCGTCGTCTGGCCTGCTTCCTCTCACCCTCACCCTCATCGTCACTCCCACTGTCGATGAGGGCGCGGCGTTTTGGTGTTGGTGGGATTGGTGGTATTTGTGCAGGCTGGGCATTGGCACGGATCGACCCGCTGCTCGAACTCGAACCAGGTTCGACCCGCAACAGGTTCGATCCGGTCGTGTGTGTGTGTGTGGATGCCCGTTGGCCGTTTTGGCGCTCCGCTCTTGCGCGTCGGTTTGCCGGCTCTCCTCCGTCTTCTCCCTCTCCCGTTACTCCTGAACAGTTTTGTATGTCCGAGAACGTGAGAGGCGGGAAAAGTGGCGTCTTTTCGGCCTTTCCCTTTGTGTTTGGCGGGATTTTGTGATTTGGCAGGGTTGCGGGATTTGCGGTTGGTATTGGCGCTGCTGTTGCTGCTGATGTGATGGGGCTCGAGGGGGGAGTGGCTGTGGCCGTGGATATGTCGGCCATGGGAATGGCTGGGTACTCACTCGATGGATGGCTGTGGCGTCGGCGCTCTGCATTGGCTGGGGCGTTGGTTTTGGCGCCTGCGCCGAGGGCTCTGCTGCTGCTGCTGCTATTGGCGGTGTTTGTGTTGGTGTTGTTGGCTGCTGCTGCTGCTGCTAGGGCGCCTCTGCGGGCCGCTCTGCCGCCGTCGCTGTGTCGTCTGGTTGTCCCTCGTCTGGCCATTCCTCTGGTCATGGCTGGCTGTTGGTTTGTGTGTTGGCGATCTGCTGCCTGTTTGTTGTTCTTTAATTGAAAAGTCTCTTGTGTGTGTTTGTATTTAATGTATTTATTGGCACCTTAGTTCTCTTTTTTTTTTGTCTATCACAGTTATCTCTTTTAGTTTGTGATGTTTGTGATGTTTGTAGTGGCACAGGAACTAAAGCTTGTCGGAGATAGTAGTGGGTGGGGTGAAGGAAGGGCTGGAGCGTGGTGGATTGGCGAGGAGCACTTTTCCGCGTTTGGAATGGTCATGTGCAGCGGCGAATGGTGAGGGAGGGGGGGGGGGGGGGGGACACAAAATGGCTGCTGCCTGGCTTGGCTTGGCGTCGTCTGGCCTTCACTGTCTTTATTTTTTGGCACCAGAGCACAAATGACACGGCAAACGATAAACGACAAAACAGTCAAAACGACAAACGACACGGGCAACACTGATGGCAACGAACAAACAAACTTGCGATTTTATTTTATTTTAATGGCGGCGGCGATGGTTCAATTTATATACGTCCGACGATCGCGACCTCTCGAGCGGGTGGACGAGATGAGAGTGGCGGACGAGGTTCATGGTGGAACTCTCACATGTCCGCCAACTCCCCCACTCCACGCCGGTCGTCACTTACCGGTGCTCTCACCCCCGGTTCCACTTTCACTCACCCCAATATTCAGTGAGATGAAAGTAGTCCGAGGGCAGCAGCACCGATAAGTAGGCAATGGAAGATTTGAACGGCCTTCTGTTTCAGTGGCTGTGTGTGTTGTTGTTGGGCAATGGCCCGTGTCTAATGTTTCTCTGTGCTGTGTGAATTGGCTGCTCTGTTGTCAAGGATGGGATGGGATGGGAAGGGGAAAGTTTGCCTGCTCCCGTATAACCGCCCGGATACTTTCAACTTCCGGATCTTACGATCCGGGCGCGAGACGCTCCGAAGAGTCGACCGCATAGCATCTTGTGGGCGGTTGTATTGGCATTGTTGGGGCATTTGGCTGAGTGGCGAAGGATGGCAGTGTTTATTTTATTCTGCTCAGCCTCATTTGGCATTTAGTGGCATTTGAAGTGGGTGGGGGGTGGGTGAGGAATTGGCTGGGCATAATTGCCGAAGTTGCGACCGGTAACACACTGGGCATTGAGAAATGCAATTTGAATTTGTATTGGCTTTTTGGTGTGTTATCGGTCAAGTCTGGTATTTGCGTGGTATTTTTAGTAATACCAAATGTCAGGGGAAATATGGGAATGGCAGATAGGTGGGGAAGAAGAGGAAAAAGGTAATAAAACTAATCAGAAAACTACTAATAATATACAATTAACTACAGAAAAACTACATTAATTTACAAAAACTTATTCCTAATATCACAGGCTAGTAACTAAAACTATGGACAAACTATCTACGGACATGCAAAAACTACAAAAAACAACAGGATTGACATCTACAACAAGAACATTGATGCAGACAAGGTAAAATAAACGATAATTGACATACATTTACACACATATAAACATATTAATTATATTTATTTTATTTCTAACAGGAGGACAACTACAACGAAGCACCGGCCGGCATAACAAACGCAATGCGAACATTACGCTGTATACCGGCCGGCTCTGTTGTCCCCCTGTGTGTTGTTTATTGGCTGGTTGTGAGTATTGGCGTGCATCGTGGGCAATGATGGTCTTGATGGCAAGCGGCTCTGGTCCGGCCGCCCACGTTGCATCTGTCTGTTGGTTAGTGTTGGCTGCTGCACTCGAGGGGCACTGGTCCGGCCACCCAACTGCATTGTCATCGTGTTGGCATTGGCATCGGTGTGTGATGGCAATGGTCGGAGTTATTGGCCGCATCCAAGTGGCGAACTGGTCCGGCCACCAGGATG
This sequence comes from Drosophila miranda, assembly GCF_003369915.1. Lineage (NCBI taxonomy): Eukaryota > Metazoa > Arthropoda > Insecta > Diptera > Drosophilidae > Drosophila > Drosophila miranda. Next base: position 807,109 of record NW_022881625.1, read on the forward strand.
CGTTGTCGATTTTAATTGTTGATTGGCCGCATCCAAGTGGCTGCTGGTCCGGCCACCCAGGATGCGCTGTCAGGTGGATTGGCCTGGCCTCCTCGGCCACGTTCTTCGTCAATTTGTAGTTGCGTTTTGAATGGCTGCTGGTCCGGCCACTCAGGTGAGGAGGTGTTTGTTTTGGCTTTTTGATTTTAATTTGCGTTTATTTGCAGGTGCCTTTCGTTGATTTGGATGTTGTTGCTGGCGACCCTTGTCTGATTTGTGTTGGCGTAAGAGACGTTTGCGGGTGAGTATTCGTGTTTATCGGCAGCCTCTCTCCTGTTTCACCTTCTTTTGCAGGATTTGCTGGCGTCCGGCGGCTCAACACCGGGCCATCCCGCCCTCACATAATTGGCATGAGAGACGGGTGCGACCCAGCGGAGCGGCAACAGACGCCAGCATCTGCGTCGTCGTTGGAATGGCTGTTGTCTGATTGGAGTGGCGTGACGTCATTGTGATGGTCGGTGGCAGCGTCATCAGAAAGGGGCCTCATATTCCTCCCATTTGGCAGGAAATTGTTAATGTTGATGGCGAGGCAGCTTCTTGTTGGTCAGCTCTGTCTGGTGATTGGCAGGTAAGTGTGGATTTTGTGTGTTTTGGCCGTTTTTCGTTGTTGTCCGTATTGACGTCTTTTTTCCTTTGTTGCAGTGGCTGTCTCTGGATCAACGATTGGGCGCATTAACAGGCACCGCCCGATCGCATGCTTTCGCGTGCGCTGGCGATTTGGGCCCTCCACACTTGGCCCAGACCCTACAGATCGTCGAATGGATCGTGGTCGGTCCATTCGTCGTCATGTTCGTCGTCAATTGCTTCGCAGTCCATATCGGATTCGGAGTCCGATATGGCTGCGGCGTCATGGTGCGTATTTGCAGTTGGTCGTGGTGATGGCTGTGTGGATGCTGCTGCTGCTGTTTTTGTCTGAAGTGGCGGCACTCCTCCCGTGCTCTCGTCCCTTGCCTGCAGCAGGTTTGTCAGTTTCGTCAAAATTGCTGCCAGCTTATCCTCCAGCTCTTTAATTTTTACGGCATATCTTTTCAGGATATGGGCACAGCTCCCATCGCACTGGGCGCCTGGCTGCTGCTGTAGCTGGGGTTGGCGTGGCGTCGGAGCACGATTTGGGATCGGCTGCATCGGCTGGACCCTTTGGTATTGGCGCGATGCTGTAGCTGTTGCCGATGCTGCCGACTCGGACCGCGTTGGCGTTGCTGCTGCGGCTGTGGGTGGAGTGGCTGTATGGGTGGCTGCTGCTGCAACTGTCGCTGTAGTGGCTGCTGGTGACGTTGTGATGGCTGCTGGAGACGATGTGCTGGCTGTTGCTGCTGTATTGGCTGCTGCATTTGCTGTGGCTGTTGCCGTAGTGGCTGAGGCTACTGCTGCTGCCGTCGATGCTCCTGGACAGCGACCCTGTGGGCCAGGAGCCGCTGCCTGGCTGCCTTGTAGGCGCTGCAGCCTTGTAGGCGCTGATGTGGGCGCCTTGGCAGTTGGCGCATTTGGGATTGACGGCCCTTGGCTTGCTGCACTCCGTCGTCTGATGTCCACCCGCGCATTTAATGCAGACAGCAGCTCGTCTACAATATGCGCGGGTGTGGCCAAACACCTGACATCGATGGCACTGGGCAGGGTCACGGGAGACTCCAAGTCTCTCAACCGTGACGGGCCTCCCACCCAGGCGTCGCAGCTTCAACACATCGAATTGACCACGGTCCGGTTTGGGGGCGATCTCAGCCTCGAAGAGGTTGTATTGGCGGCTGCGATCGAATCGATCGGTGATCGCCCGAGTAAACCGGACCGTGTACCCCTCGGCCTGCATACAGTCCCGGAACCAGTCAGAGGGCGTGGAATGGGGAAGACCTCGGATGAGGATCCTCAAGCCTCTGTCCTCCACAGGCTGATGCCCGAACTCGCCGTGCCGGATGTCATTGGCAATGGCAAGGGTGTGTGTATTGGGAGTGGCAGTAGTAGTGTTGGTGTTGGTATTGGCGATGGTGCTGGTGTGAGTGACGGTGACGGTGTTGGTGTTTGTATTTGTGTTTTGTGTTTGCTTCCGCTGCTGGTGATGGCGGCCCCGTCGTCTAGCCTGCTTCCTCTCACCCTCACCCTCATCGTCACTCCCACTGTCGATGAGGGCGCGGCGTCGTTTTGGTGTTGGTGGGATTTGTGGCATTGGAGCAGGCTGGGCTATGGCTCGGATCGACCCGCTGCTCGAGCTCGAACCAGGTTCGACACGCAACAGGTTCGATCCGGTCGTGTGTGTGTGTGGGGCTGCCCGTTGGCCGTTTTGGCGCTCCGCTCTTGCGCGTCGGCTTGCCGGCTCTCCTCCGTCTTCTCACTCTCCCGTTACTCCTGAACAGTTTTGTGCGTCCAAGAGCGTGAGAGGCGGGAAAAGTGGCAGTGAGAGCGGCGTCTTTTCGGCCTTTCCCTTTGTGGTTGGCGCGGTTTTTGTGATGGGTCTCGAGGGGGGAGTGGCTGTGGCCGTGGATATATCGGCCATGGCAATGGCTGGGTACTCACTCGATGGAAGGCTGTGGCGTCGGCGCTCTGCATTGGCTGGGGCGTTGGTGTTGGCGCCTTCGCCGAGGGCTCTGCTGCTGCTGCTGCTATTGGCGGTGTTGGTGTTGGTGTTGTTGGCTGCTGCTGCTGCTGCTAGGGCGCCTCTGCGGGCCGCTCTGCCGCCGTCGCTGTGTCGTCTGGTTGACCCTCGTCTGGCCATTCCTCTGGTCATGGCTGGCTGTTGGTTTGTGTGTTGGCGATCTGCTGCCTGTTTGTTGTTTTTTAATTGAAAAGTCTCTTGTGTGTGTGTGTTTGTGTTTAATGTATTTATTGGCACTTTTATTCTCTTTTTGGTTTGTGATGTGGACGGGAGCAAAAGTTTGTCAAGGTAAGTAATGGGTGTGGTGGAGGAAGGGCGGCACGGCACGGCACGGCACACGACAGACACCACAAAAAGAAAACAGGGCAACACAGAAAAAAAACGTCAATGGCGACACGGCACAGATCGATAGATCATGTTCACCGAAAAGGGAATCTTTCCCATAAGCGATGGCCTTTTGGATGTAGATGCCGAACGCTTTAACGGATTGCTCGTGTCGCATGACATCAACGAGATCTACGAGGTGGAACAGACGCCGTTTGCCAGGGGCAAATTCGCCGCCGTTCGCCGTGCCATTCACAAGAACACGGGCTCCCATTTCGCGGCAAAGTTCTTGAAGCGACGCCGACGCGCACAGAGCAGCGACAAGGAGATCAAACACGAGATCGCCGTCCTAATACTCTGCGAGGGCGAGGAGAACATTGTCAATCTGAATGCGGTGCACGAGACCCGTTCGGACACAGCCCTGCTGCTGGAACTGGCCACTGGTGGCGAGCTGCAGACCATACTGGACAACGAGGAGTGCCTGACAGAGGCCCAGGCCCGCCACTGCATGCGAGAGGTGCTGAAGGCTCTCAAGTTTCTCCACGACCGATCCATTGCCCACCTGGACCTCAAGCCACAGAACATTTTGCTCGCCGGCGAGCGTATTGAAGATGGCCTCAAGCTCTGTGACTTTGGGATCTCGCGCGTTGTGTGCGAGGGCATCAATGTCCGCGAGATGGCCGGCACACCCGACTACGTGGCCCCGAGGTGCTGACGGACATCTGGTCCGTGGGCGTTCTCACCTATGTCTTGCTCTCCGGCTTCTCGCCCTTTGGCGGGAACACCAAGCAGGAGACCTTCCTCAATATCTCGCAGTGTGCGCTCACCTTTCCGGACAACCTATTTGGTGGCGTCTCGCCAGTGGCCATCGATTTCATACGCCGCGCATTGCGAATTAAGCCAAACGATCGCATGAGTGCCGCTGGATGCCTGGAACATGTCTGGCTGAAGGATGAGAGCTCGATGGATAGACAAATGTATCTGCAGGCTCAGAGCGATTCTGAAGAGGAAGAGGAAGAGGAGGAGGAAGAAGACGACCTTGAGGATGAGGAAGTGGAGGAGCCAGTGGCCGAGGAGAAGGCAGAGGAGCAGGAACAGCAACAGCAGTCACAGGAACAACAAAAGCAACAGAAGCCAAGCAGTGGCAGCAACAAACCCACGCACAATGGCCACCATCGGGCCCACAGCAATGGGAGCGTTAGCAGCATCTCAAAAATACCCATTGCCACCGGGAAGCTCCTGGGAAGCCCCATAAGCAGCACCAGCACCAGCACAGAGACAACGACAGCCATACACACGCTGACCAGCAATGGACACGGACAGAGCAACACGGTCTGCCTGTCCGCCAAGCCCACTCAGATCGTGACACCCACACGTCGAGCCTCCGACTCGGACAAGGAGAACACATACACGGCGACATTTGTGAAGAAGCCCCCGGTGCAGGCCACCATCCAGCTGGGCAGCAACGGCCTCGACGAGTTCGCCACAGTGGTGGCCACCCTGACACTCTTTCCCGATGCGCCCACCACACCGAAAGTGATCCGCAAGGCACCCACGGGAGAGTCCCATGGATCGGCCACCTCGGTGAAGGCTCTTGTCAAGAAGTTTCAGCTGGAGGAGACGCTAGTCTGCCCCGGACACAGCAGCACCAGCAGCCACAACGGCCACAGTCCGTCAACGGGTGCGGCGGCAGTAGCGGGAGCAGCAACGGCAACAATATGCGACGCAGTGCAGGGGGAAACAGCAGCAACATCAGCAACATCAGCTATTCGGCAGCAGCCGCGACAGCAGCACGAATGAACAGCATTCGCCGCGCCTCCGACCCGCTGATGGCCGTCTATAAGAAGCAGCCACAGAACAGCGGCGCCAACAGCAATAGTTCCAGCAGCAACAGCAACAATCCCAGCCCCGGCAGCAGTCCCAGCTCGGGCAGCACGGCCACCCTGCTCCTGAATAGCCATCGCCTGGCGTCCGCGTCCGCGTCCGGGCCAGCCAGCACGGTCGCCAGCACCGCTGTAGCCTCAAGCAGCAGCACCAAAGCTACTGCCACTGCCCACCATCTGCACCACCACCACATGCACCACGACAACACGAAAAACGGCCAAAACACATGAAATCCACACTTACCTGCCAATCACCAGACAGAGCTGCCCAGCAGGAAGCTGCCTCGCCATCAACACTGACAATTCCTGCCAAAGGGAAGGAAAAGGAGGCCCCTTTCTGATGACGCTGCCGCCTGACCATGGCCATACAGCTGCCATTTCCAACGACGACGCAGATGCTGGCGCCTGTTGCCGCTCCACTGGGTCGCACCCGTCTCTCATGCCAATTATGTGAGGGCGGGATGGCCTGGTGTTGAGCCGGCGGACGCCAGCAAATCCTGCAAAAGAAGAAGGAGAATCAGGAGAGAGGCTGCCAATAAACACATATACTCACCTGCAAACGCCTCTCACGCCAACACAAGCCAGACAAGGGTCGCCAGCAACAGCATCCAAACGCCGACAAGTACCTGCAAATAAACACAAATTAAAATCACACGCCAAAGCAAACACCTCCTCAACTGGGTGGCCGGACCACCAGCCACTCAAAACGCCGTTACAAATTGACGACGAACGTGGCCGAGGAGGCCAGGCCAATTCTACTGACAACGCATCCTGGGTGGCCGGACCAGCAGCCACTCGGATGCGGCCAACAACAATACAATCGACAACGTATCCTGGTGGCCGGACCAGCAGCCACTTGGATGCGGCCAATATCACGATTCGTTGGCATCACTTTTCGATGCCAATGCCAACACACTGGACAATGCATCTTCGGGTGGCCGGACCAGTGCCACTCGGTCTGCTGCACCAAACCAACAGACAGATGCAACGTAGGCGGCCGGACCAGAGCCGCTCGCCATCAACACCATCATTGCCCACGATGTACGCCAATACTCACAACCAGCCAGCCAATAAACAACACACAGGGGGACAACAGAGCCGGCCGGTATACGGCGTAATGTTCGCATTGCGTTTGTTATGCCGGCCGGTTATTCGTTGTAGTTGTCCTCCTGTTAGAAATAAAATAAATATAATTAATATGTTTATATGTTGTAAATGTATGTCAATTATCGTTTATTTTACCTCGTCTGCATCAATGTATTTGTTGTAGATGTCAATCCTGTTGTTTCTGTAGTTTTTGCATGTCCGTAGATAGTTTGTCCATAGTTTTAGTACTTGCCTGTGATATTAGGAATAAGTTTTTGTAAATTAATGTAGTTTTCTGTAGATAATTGTATATTTTTCGTAGTTTTCTAATTAGTTTTACCTTCTTACTCTTCTTCCCAACCTATCTGCCATTCCCATAATTCCCTTGACACGTGGTATTACCAAAAATACCACGCAAATACCAGACTATGACCGATAACACACCAAAAAGCCATTTCAAATTTAAAATGCATTTATCAATGCCCAGTGTGTTATCGGTCGCAAATTCGGCAATTTATGCCCAGCCAATTCCTCCCCAACCCCTACCCACTTCAAATGCCACTAAATGCCAAATGCGGTTGAGCAGGAGCAAAATTAACACTGCCAACCTCCACCACTCTGCCAAACGCCCCAATAAAGCCATTTCAACCGCCCATATGATGCTATGCGGTCGACTCTTCGGAGCGTCACGCGCCCGGATCGAAAGATCCGGAAGTTTACAGTATCCGGGCGGTTATACGGGAGCAGGCATTTATCCCCCCCCACCCACCTATCCCATCCCCCAAGAACAGAGCAGCCACTACACACAGCACAAACATAAGACACTGGCCGCTAACCAACGACAACGACAACACACACAGCCACTAAAACAAACGGCTATTCCAATTCTCCATTGCCTACTTATCGGTGCTGCTGCCTCGGACCACTTTCATCTCACTCAATATTGGGGTGAGTGAAAGTGGAACCGGGGGTGAGAGCACCGGTAAATGACGATCGGCGATCGGGCCAGTCGAGTTGAGGGGGAGAGTATGGGAGTTGGCGGACATGTGAGAGTACCACCATGAACCTCGTCCGCCACTCTCATCTCGTCCACCCGCTCGAGAGGTCGCGATCGTCGGACGTACGTGCCATAACCGTTTCGTGTCGTTTTTTCGTGTCGCCGTTTTCCGTTGTCTTGCTGTTGTGCTTTGTTTTCTTTTTTGTGGTGTCTGTCGTGTGCCGTGCCGTGCCGTGCCGTGCCCCCGCTCCCTCCACTCGACAAACTTTCTGCTCCCCAATAAATGTGATTAATTTTAAACGCCAATAAATAACATTAAGTTATAAAAACACAAACCTAACGAGAGACAAACTGTGTAAAGAGACAGAAAGTGCCAATAAATACATAAAACACAAACACACACACACAAGAGACTTTTCAGTAAGGGAAAACAACAAACAGACAGCAAATCGCCAATACACAAACTAACAACAACTATGACGAGAGGAATGGCCAGACGAGGGTCAACCAGACGTTACAGCGACGGCGGCAGAGCGGCCCGCAGAGGCGCCCTAGCAGCAGCAGCAGCAGCCAACAACACCAACACCAACACCGCCAATAGCAGCAGCAACAGCAGAGCCCTCGGCGCAGGCGCCAACACCAACGCCCCAGCCAATGCAGAGCGCCGACGCCACAGCGACGGTGGCTGCATCAGCAGCAGCAATAACAACGCCAACACAGACTGCACCGATCGTGAGTACGCAGACGCCGCCAATACACACACAGACACAGCCATTCCCGCCACTTGCATTGCTCTTCCCCCCCCCCCCCCCCCCCCCTCCCTTGATAATAATACCCAAAGAAAGGCGCCAAACACAAAAGAAAGGCCCAACAAGACACCACTTTTCCCGCCTCTCACGCTCTCGGACATACAAAATAGTTCGAGAGTAACGGGAGAGGGAGAGGACGGAGGAGAGCCGGCAAGCCGCCGAGAAGGAGCGAACCTGTTGCGAGTCGAACCTGGTTCGAGCTGGTTCGAGCAGCGGGTCGATCCGGGCCAATGCTGAGCCGGCACCAATACCACAAGTCCCACCAACACCAAAACGACGCCGCGCCCTCATCGACAGTGGGAGTGAAGATGAGGATGAGGGTGAGAGGAAGCAGGCCAGACGACGGGGCCGCCATCACCAGAAAAGGCAAACTCTGGAGGAGCTGGAGGCTATTGTTCAGGAGCAGTTGAGGCAGCACGAGCTGCGGGAGCAACAGCAGAAGCAGCAGAAACGGACGGCAGATGCAGCCAACACCAACACAGTTGCCGATCCTGCCACTATGCCGCAATCTGCACAGCCAACACATGCCCCTGCCCCTGCCCCTGCCCCTGCCACTACTATAATTGCCAATAGCCAGACCCACAGCCATCACCAACATCGACAACAGCCAATACATAGACAATCACCAGCCATTCACACAGACAATACCACAATTAACAATAGAAATAATAATGGCGCCAATACAAATACACCTGCCACTACCAACACCAACACCACCACCGCCATCACCATCACAAACACCCCTGCCACTACCACCGACGATGACATCCGGCACGGCGAATTCGGGCATCAGCCCAGCCAGGAACGTGGCTTGAGGATCCTCATCCGAGGACTCTCCCACTCCATGCCGCCGGATTGGATTCGCAGCAGTATGCTGAACGAGGGGTACACGGTTCGGTTTGTAAGGGTGATCACCGATCGATTTGATCGCAGCCGCCAATTCAACCTCTTCGAGGCTGAGATCGCCCCCAAACCGGACCGTGGCCAATGCGGGGTGTTAAAGCTGCGACGCCTAGGTGGGAGGCCCGTCACGGTTGAGAGACTTGGAGTCTCCCGTGACCCTGCCCAGTGCCATCGATGTCAGGTGTTTGGCCACACCCGCGCATACTGTAGACGAGCTGCTGTCTGCATGAAATGCGCGGGTGGACACCTGACGACGGAGTGCAGCAAGCCGAGGAACGTCGCTCCCAAGTGCGCCAACTGCCAGGGCCAGCACATCAGTGCCTACAAGGGTTGCCCATCCTACAAGGCAGCCAGGCAGAGGCTCGTGGCCCACAGGGTCGCCAGGGAGGAGGAGCGTCGCAGACAGCAGCCACAGCCAAGCCAACAGCGACACCAGCCAATACAACGTCGCCAGCAGCAGCCACATCCACAGCCACTCCATAGTCCGCAGCAGCAACGCCAACACCAACCGGATCGGCAGCATCGGCAGCAGCATCGGTACGGTGACCAACATCCCCAGCCATCGACCAGGGGGCGCCAACACCAGAGGGTCCAGCCGATGCAGCCGATCGCGAATGATGCTCCGACGTCACGCCAACACCAGCAGCAGCAGCGGCCAGACGCCCAGTGCGATGGCAGCTGCGCTCAAAACCTGCAATTATACGTACAGCGTATAACAGAGTTGGAAAGGAGGATCGAAGAGATGTTAGAGCAACTCACCAAATTGGCTGCAGCAACAGCAGCAGCAGTTCCAATAGCCGCCAATACAGCAGCAGCAGTAGCCATATCGGACGGTGAGCCGGATATGGACATGGACGAAGCGAACGAAGGACGAGCAGAAGTTTAATGCCAATGCCACCTTAAAATAGACAATAATTAAACACAATTAACAACAACCTGCAAATGACCATTAAACATACTCACCTGCTATTAAACTGACAGAGCTGCCCCTCCAGCAGCTGCCTCGCCACTCCTGCAACTCTCTTGAGGCATAATGGGCGAAACTTGGAGGCCTCATCAGCAGCACTACCGCCAATCCAACAAAAGTCCAGAGGCCAGCCACTAAAACACAAAGAAAAACAGTCAATTCACGCCAACACGAAAAACTGCCAAAACACAAGAAATTCACTCTCACCTGCCAATCACCAGACAGAGCTGACCAACAAGAAGCTGCCTCGCCATCAACATCATCAATTTTCTGCCAAAGGGGCGGAAAAGGAGGCCTCTTCTGATGACGCTGCCGCCTGACCATGGCCGTGACGTCACGCCACTCCGAACCAACAGCTGCCAATTCCAACGACGACGCAGATGCTGGCGCCTGTTGCCGCTCCGCTGGGTTACACCCGTCTCTCATGCCAATTATGTGAGGGCGGGATGGCCTGGTGTTGAGCCGCCGGACGCCAGCAAATCCTGCAAAAGGAAGAAGAAACAGGAGGGAGAAACAGACTGCCAAAACATAAAATACTCACCTGCTGTTTTACGCCAACACAAACCAGACAAGGGTCGCCACAAATAACATCCAAACGCCGACAGTACCTGCAAATAAACACGAATTAAAATCAAAGCCGAAACAAACACCTCCTCATCTGGGTGGCCGGACCAGCAGCCATTCAAAACGCAACTACAAACCGACGATGAACGTGGCCGAGGAGGCCAGGCCAATACTACTGACAACGCATCCTGGGTGGCCGGACCAGAGCCACTCGAGGCCAGACGAGGGTCGAACAGACGCCACAGCGACGGCGGCAGAGCGGCCCGCAGAGGCGCCCTAGCAGCAGCAGCAGCAGCCAACAACACCAACACCAACACCGCCAATAGCAGCAGCAGCAGCAGAGCCCTCGGCGCAGGCGCCAATACCAACGCCCCAGCCAATGCAGAGCGCCGACGCCACAGCCACCCAGCGAGTGAGTACCCAGCCATTGCCATGGCCGAAATATCCACGGCCACAGCCACTCCCCCTCGAGCCCCATCACATCAGCAGCAACAGCAGCGCCAATACCAACTGCAAATCCCGCAACCCCGCCAAATCCCAAAATCCCGCCAAACACAAAGGGAAAGGCCGAAAAGACGCCACTTTTCCCGCCTCTCACACTCTCGGACAGTTCGGGAGTAACGGGAGAGGGAGAAGACGGAGGAGAGCCGGCAAGCCGACGCGCAAGAGCGGAGCGCCAAAACGACCAACGGGCAGCCACACACACACACACGACCGGATCGAATCTGTTGCGAGTCGAACCTGGTTCGAGCTCGAGCAGCGGGTCGATCCGGGCCAATGCTGAGCCTGCACAAATGCCGTCAATCCCACCAACACCAAAACGACGCCGCGCCCTCATCGACAGTGGGAGTGACGATGAGGGTGAGGGTGAGAGGAAGCAGGCCAGACGACGGGCCGCCATCACCAGCAGCGGCCGCCAATTGGGAAGCCGAAGAAAAAAAGGCAGACAATGGAGGAACTAGAGGCTATTGTCCAGGAGCAGCTGAGGCAGCACGAGTTGAGGGAGCAACAGCAGAAGCAGCAGAAACGGACGGCACATGCAGCCAACACCAACACAGTTGCCGATCCTGCCACTCTGCCGCAATCAACACAGCCAACACATGCCCCTGCCCCTGCCCCTGCCCCTGCCACTAGTATAAATACAAATAGCCAGACCCACAGCCATCACCAACATCAAAAACAGACAATACAAAGACAATCACCAGCCACTCACACAGACAATACCACAATTAACAATAGAGATAATAATGACGCCAATACAAATACAAATACAAATACACCTGCCAATACAAACACCAACACCACCACCGCCATCACCATCACAAACACCCCTGCCACTACCACCGACGATGACATCCGGCACGGCGAATTCGGGCATCAGCCCACGCCGCCGGATTGGATTCGCAGCAGTATGCTGAACGAGGGGTTCACGGTTCGGTTTGTAAGGGCAATCACCGATCGATTCGATCGCAGCCGTCAATACAACCTATTCGAGGCTGAGATCGCCCCCAAACCGGACCGTGGCCAATACGAGGTGTTGAAGCTGCGACGCCCATCACGGTTGAGAGACTTGGAGTCTCCCGTGACCCTGCCCAGTGCCATCGATGCCAGGTGTTTGGCCACACCCGCGCATACTGTAGACGAGCTGCTGTCTGCATGAAATGCGCGGGTGGACATCTGACGACGGAGTGCAGCAAGCCAAGGAACGTTGCTCCCAAGTGCACCAACTGCCAGGGCGCCCACATCAGCGCCTACAAGGGCTGCAGCGCCTACAAGGCAGCCAGGCAGCGGCTCCTGGCCCACAGGGTCGCCAGGGAGGAGGAGCATCGACGGCAGCAGCAGCAGCCAACACAACACCGACAACAGCCAATCCAACGCCGCCAGCAGCAGCCACATCCACAGCCACTCCATAACCCGCAGCAGCAACGCCAACACCAACCGGGTCGCCAGCATCGGCAACAGCATCGGTATGGCGACCATCATCCCCAGCCATCGACCAGGGGGCGCCAACACCAGAGGGTCCAGCCGATGCAACCGATCGCGAATGATGCCCCGACGCCACGCCAACACCAGCAGCTCAGTGCGATGGCAGCTGTGCCAAACATCTAAAAGAGAGCGCCATTAAACTCAAAATGCTGGAGGAAAGGTTGGCAGCAATGGCCACGCCGATCGCAAACCTGACAGAGGCTAGAGGCGGGGGCTTGGCAGCCATGCCGCCACTACAGACAACACCATCTACACACCCGCCGCCACCACAACCAGCCGCCAATACAGCAGCAGCAGTAGCCATATCGGACAGTGAGCCGGATATGGACATGGACGACGACAGCCAATGGACCGACGAAGAGCCTTATGAGGACCTAGGTAGGTTTCTAAATGGACAATCCAGTGGCGACTATGAAAGCGACGGATTATACGGCGTCTACTGATTGCGCCAAATAGCAGAAGTTTAATGGCAATAAAACCTAAAAATAGACAAAATTAAACACAATTAACAACAATCTGCAAATGACCATTAAACATACTCACCTGCTATTAAACTGACAGAGCTGCCCCTCCAGCAGCTGCCTCGCCACTCCTGCAACTCTCTTGAGGCATAATGGGCGAAATTTGGAGACCTCATCAGAAGCACTACTGTCAATTCCAACAGAAGTCCAGAGGCCAGCCACTAAAATACAAAGAAAAACAGCCAATTCACGCCAACACGAAAAAACGCCCAAAACACACAAAAACACACGTACCTGCCAATCACCAGACGAGCTGCACCCACAGCAGCTGCCTCGCCATGAACATCATCAATTTTCTGCCAAAGGGGCGGAAAAGGAGGCCTTTTTTGAACCGATGACGAACGTGGCCGAGGAGGCCAGGCCAATTCTACTGACAACGCATCCTGGGTGGCCGGACCAGCAGCCACTCGGATGCGGCCAACAACAATACAATCGACAACGTATCCTGGTGGCCGGACCAGCAGCCACTTGGATGCGGCCAATATCACGATTCGTTGGCATCACTTTTCGATGCCAATGCCAACACACTGGACAATGCATCTTCGGGTGGCCGGACCAGTGCCCCTCGGTCTGCTGCACCAAACCAACAGACAGATGCAACGTGGGCGGCCGGACCAGAGCCGCTCGCCATCAACACCATCATTGCCCACGATGCACGCCAATACTCACAACCAGCCAGCCAATAAACAACACACAGGGGGACAACAGAGCCGGCCGGTATACGGCGTAATGTTCGCATTGCGTTTGATATGCCTGCCGGTGCTCCGTTGTTGTTTGTCCTCCTGTTAGAAATAAAATAAATATAAATAATATGTTTATATGTGTGTAAATGTATGTCAATTATCGTTTATTTTACCTTGTCTGCATCAATGTTCTTGTTGTAGATGTCAATCCTGTTGTTTTTTGTAGTTTTTGCATGTCCGTAGATAGTTTTAGTTACTTACCTGTGATATTAGAATTAAGTTTTTGTAAATTAATGTAGTTTTTCTGTAGTTAATTGTATATTTTTCGTGGTTTTCTAATTAGTTTTACCTTCTTACTCTTCTTCCCAACCTATCTGCCATTCCCATAATTCCCCTTGACACGTGGTATTACCAAAAATACCACGCAAATACCAGACTATGACCGATAACACACCAAAAAGCCATTTCAAATTTAAAATGCATTTATCAATGCCCAGTGTGTTATCGGTCGCAAATTCGGCAATTTATGCCCAGCCAATTCCTCCCCACCCCCTACCCACTTCAAATGCCACTAAATGCCAAATGCGGTTGAGCAGGAGCAAAATTAACACTGCCAACCTCCGCCACTCTGCCAAACGCCCCAATAAAGCCATTTCAACCGCCCATATGATGCTATGCGGTCGACTCTTCGGAGCGTCACGCGCCCGGATCGAAAGATCCGGAAGTTTACAGTATCCGGGCGGTTATACGGGAGCAGGCATTTATCCCCCCCCCCCCCCCCCCCCTCCTATCCCATCCCCAACAACAGAGCAGCCACTACACACAGCACAAACATAAGACACTGGCCACTAACCAACGACAACGACAACACACACAGCCACTAAAACAAACGGCTATTCCAATTCTCCATTTCCTACTTATCGGTGCTGCTGCCCTCGGACCACTTTCATCTCACTCAATATTGGGGTGAGTGAAAGTGGAACCGGGGGTGAGAGCACCGGTAAATGACGATCGGCGATCGGGCCAGTCGAGTTGAGGGGGAGAGTATGGGAGTTGGCGGACATGTGAGAGTACCACCATGAACCTCGTCCGCCACTCTCATCTCGTCCACCCGCTCGAGAGGTCGCGATCGTCGGACGTACGTGCCATAACCGTTTCGTGTCGCCGTTTTCCGTTGTCTTGCTGTTGTGCTTTGTTTTCTTTTTTGTGGTGTCTGTCGTGTGCCGTGCCGTGCCGTGCCGCCTTTCCTCCACCACACCCATTACTTACCTTGACAAACTTTTGTTCCCGTCCACATCGTAAAAAAAACGAGGGGAACGTTGTGAGTTGCTGCGGAGACCGCAACTCTACAGTTATACCCGATACTAAGTCAGTATGGCTCTCCTCCGGCAGACGCCGCTAATATTAAACGACACGACAAGGAGTGCGTGCGAGAGAGACAGAAAATCAGTCTGAGCGTGACGTCGGGGCTGCGTAGCCAGTGCAAATTGATTTGTTCCTTTTGGCTATAAAAATGATCTGATCTGATCCAGATTCAGCAATCTGATAGATATGGTCATTATCTATGATTCTGCGTTTTTAGTTTTCTCGAATGTGCAATATTGTGGATGCAACAGATTATCGTCCTTTGTGGGGGCGGAAAAGGGTGGGGCGAAATTCTGAGATATACGTTTTATAGTCAGATCTAACAGAAGTGCGGATACCAAATTTGGTTTTTCTAGCCTAATAGTCTCTGAGATTTGTGGATGCCCCAGATTTTCGTCCTTTGCGGGGGCGGAAGGGGGTGTGGCGAAATTTGGACACGAAACGGTCAAGGTCCGATAGCACAGGAGTGTGAATACCAAATTTGGTTGCTCTGGCTCTTATAGGTTCTGAGATCCTTGAACTCATATTTTGCAATTGGCAAAGCCGACCATGAAACCTGTGTGTTAGAGAGAGACAGAGCGAGAAAGAATGAAATTGTTTTCTTGATTCTGGCTATAATAATTATATGATCTAGTTGACATTTAACACTCTAGAACATATACTCATCCTCTACGATTCTGCGTTTTTGGTTTTATCGTATCTTTAAAAATGTGGATGCCACAGATTTTCGTCCTTTGTGGAGGCGGAAGTGGGCGGGGCGAAGTTTTGAAATATTTTTGTAGCAGTGACATATCACAGAAGTCTGGATCCAAAACATCGTTGCACTAGATCTTATAGCCTTTGAGCACTAGGCGCTGAAGGGGACGGACGGACGGACGGACGGACGGACGGACGGACGGACCGACGGACAGACGGACAGACAGACAGGGCTCAATCGACTCGGCTATTGATGCTGATCAAGAATATATATACTTTATGGGGTCGGAAACGATTCCTTCTGGACGTTACACACATCCACTTTTACCACAAATCTAATATACCCCAATACTCATTTTGAGTATCGGGTATAAAAAGAGAATAAAAGTGCCAATAAATTACATTAAACACAAACACACACAAGAGACTTTTCAATTAAAGAACAACAAACAGGCAGCAGATCGCCAACACACAAAGCAACAGCCAGCCATGACCAGAGGAATGGCCAGACGAGGGACAACCAGACGACACAGCGACGGCGGCAGAGCGGCCCGCAGAGGCGCCCTAGCAGCAGCAGCAGCCAACAACACCAACACAAACGCCGCCAATAGCAGCAGCAGCAGCAGAGCCCTCGGCGCAGGCGCCAACACCAACGCCCCAGCCAATGCAGAGCGCCGACGCCACAGCCTTCCATCGAGTGAGTACCCAGCCATTGCCATGGCCGATATATCCACGGCCACAGCCACTCCCCCTCGAGACACATCACAAAAACCGCGCCAAACGCAAAGGGAAGGGCCGATGGGACGCCGCTCTCGCTGCCGCTTTTCCCGCCTCTCACGCTCACGGGAGAGGGAGAAGACGGAGGAGAGCCGGCTAGCCGACGCGCAAGAGCGGAGCGCCAAAACGGCCAACGGGCCGCCACACACACACACACGACCGGATCGAACCCGTTGCGTGTCGAACTTGGTTCGAGTTCGAGCAGCGGGTCGATCCGAGCCATAGCCCAGTCAGCACCAATACTACGACAAACAGCAGCAACTACACAACCACAATCACAGCCAATCCCACCAACACCAAAACGACGCCGCGCCCTCATCGACAGTGGGAGCGAAGATGAGGATGAGGGTGAGAGGAAGCAGGCCAGAAGACGGGGCCGCCATCACCAGCAGCGGCAGCAGCGGCCGCCAATTAGGAAGCCGAAGAAGAAAAGGCAGACAATGGAGGAGCTGGAGGCTATTGTCCAGGAGCAGCTGAGGCAGCACGAGCTGAGGGAGCAACAGCAGAAGCAGCAGAAACGGACGGCACATGCAGCCAACACCAACACAGTTGCCGATCCTGCCACTATGCCGCAATCTGCACAGCCAACACATGCCCCTGCCCCTGCCCCTGCCACTACTATAATTGCCAATAGCCAGACCCACAGCCATCACCAACATCGACAACAGCCAATACATAGACAATCACCAGCCATTCACACAGACAATACCACAATTAACAATAGAGATAATAATGACGCCAATACAAATACAAATACACCCGCCAATACAATCACCAACACCACCGCCATCACCATCACAAACACCCCTGCCACTACCACCGACGATGACATCCGGCACGGCGAATTCGGGCATCAGCCCAGCCAGGAACGTGGCTTGAGGATCCTCATCCGAGGACTCTCCCACTCCACGCCGCCGGATTGGATTCGCAGCAGCATGCTGAATGAGGGGTTCACGGTTCGGTTTGTAAGGGTGATCACCGATCGATTTGATCGCAGCCGCCAATTCAACCTCTTCGAGGCTGATATCGCCCCCAAACCGGACCGTGGCCAATGCGGGGTGTTGAAGCTGCGACGCCTGGGTGGGAGGCCCGTCACGGTTGAGAGACTTGGAGTCTCCCGTGACCCTGCCCAGTGCCATCGATGTCAGGTGTTTGGCCACACCCGCGCATATTGTAGACGCGCTGCAGTTTGCATGAAATGCGCGGGTGGACACCTGACGACGGAGTGCAGCAAGCCAAGGAACGTTGCTCCCAAGTGCGCCAACTGCCAGGGCCAGCACATCAGCGCCTACAAGGGCTGCAGCGCCTACAAGGCAGCCAGGCAGCGGCTCCTGGCCCACAGGGTCGCTGTCCAGGAGCATCGACGGCAGCAGCAGCAGCCGCAGCCACTACGGCAACAGCCACAGCAAATGCAGCAGCCAATACAGCAGCAACAGCCAGCACATCGTCTCCAGCAGCCATCACAACGTCACCAGCAGCCACTACAGCGACAGTTGCAGCAGCAGCCACCCATACAGCCACTCCACCCACAGCCGCAGCAGCAACGCCAACGCGGTCCGGGTCGGCAGCATCGTCAACAGCTACAGCATCGCGACCAACATCCCCAGCCACTGGCCGAGGGGCGCCAACACCACAGGGTCCTGTCGATGCAGCCGATCCCAAATCGTGCTCCGACGCCACGCCAACCCCAGCTACAGCAGCAGCCAGGCGCCCAGTGCGATGGGAGCTGTGCCCATATCCTGAAAAGATATGCCGTAAAAATTAAAGAGCTGGAGGATAAGCTGGCAGCAATTTTGACGAAACTGACAAACCTGCTGCAGGCAAGGGACGAGAGCACGAGAGCCGCCACTTCAGACAAAAACAGCAGCAGCAGCATCCACACAGCCATCACCACGACCAACTGCAAATACGCACCATGACGCCGCAGCCATATCGGACTCCGAATCCGATATGGACTGCGAAGCAATTGACGACGAACATGACGACGAATGGACCGACCACGATCCATTCGACGATCTGGAGGGTCTGGGCCAAGTGTGGAGGGCCCAAATCGCCAGCGCACGCGAAAGCATGCGATCGGGCGGTGCCTGTTAATGCGCCCAATCGTTGATCCAGAGACAGCCACTGCAACAAAGGAAAAAAGACGTCAATACGGACAACAACGAAAAACGGCCAAAACACACAAAATCCACCCCTCCCTGCCAATCACCAGACAGAGCTGACCAACAAGAAGAAGCCTCGCCATCAACATCAACAATTTCCTGCCAAATGGGAGGAATATGAGGCCCCTTTCTGATGACGCTGCCACCGACCATCACAATGACGTCACGCCACTCCAATCAGACAACAGCCATTCCAACGACGACGCAGATGCTGGCGTCTGTTGCCGCTCCGCTGGGTCGCACCCGTCTCTCATGCCAATTATGTGAGGGCGGGATGGCCCGGTGCTGAGCCGCCGGACGCCAGCAAATCCTGCAAAAGAAGGTGAAACAGGAGAGAGGCTGCCGATAAACACGAATACTCACCCGCAAACGTCTCTTACGCCAACACAAATCAGACAAGGGTCGCCAGCAACAACATCCAAATCAACGAAAGGCACCTGCAAATAAACGCAAATTAAAATCAAAAAGCCAAAACAAACACCTCCTCACCTGAGTGGCCGGACCAGCAGCCATTCAAAACGCAACTACAAATTGACGAAGAACGTGGCCGAGGAGGCCAGGCCAATCCACCTGACAGCGCATCCTGGGTGGCCGGACCAGCAGCCACTTGGATGCGGCCAATCAACAATTAAAATCGACAACGCATCCTGGTGGCCGGACCAGTTCGCCACTTGGATGCGGCCAATAACTCCGACCATTGCCATCACACACCGATGCCAATGCCAACACGATGACAATGCAGTTGGGTGGCCGGACCAGTGCCCTCGAGTGCAGCAGCCAACACTAACCAACAGACAGATGCAACGTGGGCGGCCGGACCAGAGCCGCTTGCCATCAAGACCATCATTGCCCACGATGCACGCCAATACTCACAACCAGCCAATAAACAACACACAGGGGGACAACAGAGCCGGCCGGTATACAGCGTAATGTTCGCATTGCGTTTGTTATGCCGGCCGGTGCTTCGTTGTAGTTGTCCTCCTGTTAGAAATAAAATAAATATAATTAATATGTTTATATGTTGTAAATGTATGTCAATTATCGTTTATTTTACCTTGTCTGCATCAATGTTCTTGTTGTAGATGTCAATCCTGTTGTTTTTTGTAGTTTTTGCATGTCCGTAGATAGTTTGTCCATAGTTTTAGTTACTAGCCTGTGATATTAGGAATAAGTTTTTGTAAATTAATGTAGTTTTCTGATTAGTTTTATTACCTTTTTCCTCTTCTTCCCCACCTATCTGCCATTCCCATATTTCCCCTGACATGTGGTATTACTAAAAATACCACGCAAATACCAGACTTGACCGATAACACACCAAAAAAGCCAATACAAATTCAAATTGCATTTCTCAATGCCAGTGTGTTATCGGTCGCAACTTCGGCAATTATGCCCAGCCAATTCCTCACCCACCCCCCACCCACTTCAAATGCCACTAAATGCCAAATGAGGCTGAGCAGGAATAAAATGAACACTGCCATCCTTCGCCACTCAGCCAAATGCCCCAACAATGCCAATACAACCGCCCACAAGATGCTATGCGGTCGACTCTTCGGAGCGTCTCGCGCCCGGATCGTAAGATCCGGAAGTTGAAAGTATCCGGGCGGTTATACGGGAGCAGGCAAACTTTCCCCTTCCCATCACATCCCATCCTTGACAACAGAGCAGCCAATTCACACAGCACAGAGAAACATTAGACACGGGCCATTGCACAACAACAACACACACAGCCACTGAAACAGAAGGCCGTTCAAATCTTCCATTGCCTACTTATCGGTGCTGCTGCCCTCGGACTACTTTTATCTCACTGAATATTGGGGTGAGTGAAAGTGGAACCGGGGGTGAGAGCACCGGTAAGTGACGACCGGCGTGGGAGTGGGGGAGTTGGCGGACATGTGAGAGTTCCACCATGAACGTCGTCCACCCGCTCGAGAGGTCGCGATCGTCGGACGTATATAAATTGAACCCCCGCCGCCGCCATTAAAATAAAATAAAATCGCAAGTTTGTTTGTTCGTTGCCATCAGTGTTGCCCGTGTCGTTTGTCGTTTTGACTGTTTTGTCGTTTATCGTTTGCCGTGTCATTTGTGCTCTGGTGCCAAAAAATAAAGACAGTGAAGGCCAGACGACGCCAAGCCAAGCCAGGCAGCAGCCATTTTGTGTCGCCCACCCCCCCCCTCACCATTCGCCGCTGCACATGACCATTCCAAACGCGGAAAAGTTCTCCTCGCCAATCCACCACGCTCCAGCCCTTCCTTCACCGCACCCACTACTATCTCCGACAAGCTTTAGTTCCTGTGACACTACAAACATCACAAACATCACAAACTAAAAGAGATAACTGTGATAGACAAGAAAAAAAGAGAACTAAGGTGCCAATAAATACATTAAATACAAACACACACAAGAGACTTTTCAATTAAAGAACAACAAACAGGCAGCAGATCGCCAACACACAAACCAACAGCCAGCCATGACCAGAGGAATGGCCAGACGAGGGACAACCAGACGACACAGCGACGGCGGCAGAGCGGCCCGCAGAGGCGCCCTAGCAACAGCAGCAGCAGCCAACAACACCAACACAAACACCGCCAATAGCAGCAGCAGCAGCAGAGCCCTCGGCGCAGGCGCCAAAACCAACGCCCCAGCCAATGCAGAGCGCCGACGCCACAGCCATCCATCGAGTGAGTACCCAGCCATTCCCATGGCCGACATATCCACGGCCACAGCCACTCCCCCTCGAGCCCCATCACATCAGCAGCAACAGCAGCGCCAATACCAACCGCAAATCCCGCAATCCTGCCAAATCACAAAATCCCGCCAAACACAAAGGGAAAGGCCGAAAAGACGCCACTTTTCCCGCCGCTCACGCTCTCGGACATACAAAACTGTTCAGGAGTAACGGGAGAGGGAGAAGACGGAGGAGAGCCGGCAAACCGACGCGCAAGAGCGGAGCGCCAAAACGGCCAACGGGCATCCACACACACACACACGACCGGATCGAACCTGTTGCGGGTCGAACCTGGTTCGAGTTCGAGCAGCGGGTCGATCCGTGCCAATGCCCAGCCTGCACAAATACCACCAATCCCACCAACACCAAAACGACGCCGCGCCCTCATCGACAGTGGGAGTGACGATGAGGGTGAGGGTGAGAGGAAGCAGGCCAGACGACGGGCCGCCATCACCAGCAGCGGCAGCAGCGGCCGCCAATTGGGAAGCCGAAGAAGAAAAGGCAGACACTGGAGGAGCTAGAGGCTATTGTCCGGGAGCAGTTGAGGCAGCACGAGCTGCGGCAGCAACAACAGAGGCAGCAGAAACGGACAACAAATACAGCCAACACCAACACAGTTGCCGCTCCTGCCACTATGCCGCAATCTGCACAGCGAACACATGCCCCTGCCCCTGCCCATGCCCCTGCCACTACTATAAATGCCAATAGCCAGACCCACAGCCATCACCAACATCGACAAAGGCCAATAAATAGACAATCACCAGCCATTCACATAGACAATACTGACAATATCAATACATATAATGACGCCAACGCAATTACAATTACAAATACACCTGCCAAGACCAATACCAACACCACCACCGCCATCACCATCACAAACACCCCTGCCACTACCACCGACGATGACATCCGGCACGGCGAATTCGGGCATCAGCCCAGCCAGGAACGTGGCTTGAGGATCCTCATCCGAGGACTCTCCCACTCCATGCCGCCGGATTGGATTCGCAGCAGTATGCTGAACGAGGGGTTCACGGTTCGGTTTGTAAGGGCAATCACCGATCGATTCGATCACAGCCGCCAATTCAATCTCTTTGAGGCTGAGATCGCCCCCAAACCGGACCGTGGCCAATGCGGGGTATTGAAGCTGCGACGCCTGGGTGGGAGGCCCATCACGGTTGAGAGACTTGGAGTCTCCCGTGACCCTGCCCAGTGCCATCGATGTCAGGTGTTTGGCCACACCCGCGCATATTGTAGACGCGCTGCAGTTTGCATGAAATGCGCGGGTGGACACCTGACGACGGAGTGCAGCAAGCCAAGGAACGTTGCTCCCAAGTGCGCCAACTGCCAGGGCCAGCACATCAGCGCCTACAAGGGCTGCAGCGCCTACAAGGCAGCCAGGCAGCGGCTCCTGGCCCACAGGGTCGCTGTCCAGGAGCATCGACGGCAGCAGCAGCAGCCTCAGCCAATACGGCAACAGCCACAGCCAATGCAGCAGCCAATACAGCAGCAACAGCCAGCACATCGTATCCAGCAGCCACCACAACGTCACCAGCAGCCACTACAGCGACAGTTGCAGCAGCAGCCACCCACACAGCCACTCCACTCACAGCCGCAGCAGCAACGCCAACGCGGTCCGGGTCGGCAGCATCGGCAACAGCTACAGCATCGCGACCAACATCCCCAGCCACTGGCCGAGGGGCGCCAATACCAAAGGGTCCAGCCGATGCAGCCGATCCCAAATCGTGCTCCGACGCCACGCCAACCCCAGCTACAGCAGCAGCCAGGCGCCCAGTGCGATGGGAGCTGTGCCCATAATCTGAAAAGATATGCCGGTAAAATTAGAGAGCTGGAAGAAAAACTGGCAGCAATTTCAACGAAACTGACAAACCTGCTGCAGGCAAGGGACGAGAGCACGGGAGGAGTGCCGCCACAACGGACAACAACAGCAGCAGCAGCATCCACACAGCCATCACCACGACCAGCACCAAATACGCACTTTGACGCCGCAGCCATATCGGAATCCGAACCCGATATGGACTGCGAAGCAATTAATGACGATGATGACGACGAGTGGACCGACCACGATCCATTCGACGATCTGGAGGGTCTGGGCCAAGTGTGGAGGGCCAAATCGCCAGCGCAGCGCCAGCGCAGCGCCAGCGATCGGGCGGCGCCTATTGATGTGCCCAATCGTCGATCCAGAGACAGGCACTGCAACAAAGGAAAGAGACGTCAATACGGACAACAACGAAAAACGGCCAAAACACACAAAAATCACACGTACCTGCCAATCACCAGACAGAGCTGACCATCAAGAAGCTGCCTCGCCATCAACAATGACAATTTCCTGCCAAAGGGATGGAAAAGGAGGCCTTCTTTGATGACGCTGCCGCCTGACCATGGCCGTGACGTCACGCCAATCCGAACCAACAGCTGCCATTTCCAACGACGACACAGATGCTGGCGCCTGTTACCGCTCCACTGGGTCACACCCGTCTCTCATGCCTGGCCTGCTTCCTCTCTCCCTCATCCTCATCTTCGCTCCCACTGTCGATGAGGGCGCGGCGTCGTTTTGGTGTTGGTGGGATTGGTGGCATTTGTGTAGGCTGGGCTATGGCTCGGATCGACCCGCTGCTCGAGCTCGAACCAGGTTCGACTCGCAACAGGTTCGATCCGGTCGTGTGTGTGTGTGTGGCGGCCCGTTGGCCGTTTTGGCGCTCCGCTCTTGCGCGTCGGCTTGCCGGCTCTCCTCCGTCTTCTCCCTCTCCCGTTACTCCTGAACAGTTTTGTGCGTCCAAGAGCGTGAGAGGCGGGAAAAGTGGCAGTGAGAGCGGCGTCTTTTCGGCCTTTCCCTTTGTGGTTGGCGCGGTTTTTGTGATGGGTCTCGAGGGGGAGTGGCTGTGGCCGTGGCTATATCGGCCATGGCAATGGCTGGGTACTCACTCGATGGATGGCTGTGGCGTCGGAGCTGTGTATGGCTGGGTCGTTGGTGGTGGCGCTTGCGCCGAGGGCTCTGCTGCTGCTGCTGCTATTGGCGGTGTTTGTGTTGGTGTTGTTGGCTGCTGCTGCTGCTGCTAGGGCGCCTCTGCGGGCCGCTCTGCCGCCGTCGCTGTGGCGTCTGGTTGACCCTCGTCTGGCCATTCCTCTGGTCATGGCTGGCTGTTGGTTTGTGTGTTGGCGATCTGCTGCCTGTTTGTTGTTTTTAATTGAAAAGTCTCTTGTGTGTGTGTGTTTGTGTTTAAAGTACTTATTGGCACTTTTATTCTTTTTTGTTTTATGATGTGGACGGGAACAAAAGTTTGTCAAGGTAATTAATGGGTGTGGTGGAGGAAGGGCGGCACGGCACGGCACGGCACACAACAGACACCACAAAAGAAAACAGGGCAACACAGAAAAAGAAAACGTCAATGGCGACACGGCACAGAACAACGAAAAAAGCGACACGACACGAAACGGTTCTGGCACGTCCGACGATCGCGACCTCTCGAGCGGGTGGAAGAGATGAGAGTGGCGGACGAGGTTCATGGTGGAACTCTCACATGTCCGCCAACTCCCATACTCTCTCCTCCACACTCGAATGGCCCGATCGCCGATCGTCATTTACCGGTGCTCTCACCCCCGGTTCCACTTTCACTCACCCCAATATTGAGTGAGATGAAAGTGGTCCGAGGGCAGCAGCACCGATAAGTAGGCAATGGAGAATTGGAATAGCCGTTTGTTTTAGTGGCTGTGTGTGTTGTCGTTGTCGTTGGTTAGCGGCCAGTGTCTTATGTTTGTGCTGTGTGTAGTGGCTGCTCTGTTGTTGGGGGGTGGGGTAGGATGGGGGGGGGGGGGGGGATAAATGCCTGCTCCCGTGTAACCGCCCGGATACTGTAAACTTCCGGATCTTTCGATCCGGGCGCATGACGCTCCGAAGAGTCGACCGCATAGCATCATATGGGCGGTTGAAATGGCTTTATTGGGGCGTTTGGCAGAGTGGCGGAGGTTGGCAGTGTTAATTTTGCTCCTGCTCAACCGCATTTGGCATTTAGTGGCATTTGAAGTGGGTAGGGGGTGGGGAGGAATTGGCTGGGCATAAATTGCCGAATTTGCGACCGATAACACACTGGGCATTGATAAATGCATTTTAAATTTGAAATGGCTTTTTGGTGTGTTATCGGTCATAGTCTGGTATTTGCGTGGTATTTTTGGTAATACCACGTGTCAAGGGGAATTATGGGAATGGCAGATAGGTTGGGAAGAAGAGTAAGAAGGTAAAACTAATTAGAAAACTACGAAAAATATACAATTAACTACAGAAAAACTACATTAATTTACAAAAACTTAATTCTAATATCACAGGTAAGTAACTAAAACTATCTACGGACATGCAAAAACTACAAAAAACAACAGGATTGACATCTACAACAAATACATTGATGCAGACGAGGTAAAATAAACGATAATTGACATACATTTACAACATATAAACAAATTAATTATATTTATTTTATTTCTAATAGGAGGACAAACAATGCGCAATGCGAACATTACGCTGTATACCGGACGGCTCTGTTGTCCCCCTGTGTCTTGTTTAGTGGCGATGGCTGGATTGATGGTGTTGGCGTGCATCGTGGGCAAAGTTGGAGATGGCGAGCGGCTCTAGTCCGGCCGCCCACGTTGCATCTGTCTGTTGGTTTAATGCAGCAGACCGAGTGGCACTGGTCCGGCTACCCGAGATGCGTTGTCCAGTGTGTTGGCGTTGACATCGGTGTGTGATGTCAGACTGTCATTATTATTGGCCGCATCCAAGTGGCAACTGGTCCGGCCACCAGGATACGTTGTCGACTTACTTGTTGATTGGCCGCATCCGAGTGGCTGCTGGTCCGGCCACCAGGATGCGTTGTCAGCAGAGTTGGCCTGGCCTCCTCGGCCACGTTCGTCATCGGTTCAAAAAAGGCCTCCTTTTCCGCCCCTTTGGCAGAAAATTGATGATGTTCATGGCGAGGCAGCTGCTGTGGGGCAGCTCTGTCTGGTGATTGGCAGGTACGTGTGTTTTTGTGTGTTTTGGGCGTTTTTTCGTGTTGGCGTGAATTGGCTGTTTTTCTTTGTATTTTAGTGGCTGGCCTCTGGACTTCTGTTGGAATTGACGGTAGTGCTTCTGATGAGGTCTCCAAATTACGCCCATTATGCCTCAAGAGAGTTCCAGGAGTGGCGAGGCAGCTGCTGGAGGGGCAGCTCTGTCGGTTTAATAGCAGGTGAGTATGTTTGTTGGTCATTTGCAGATTGTTGTTAATTGTGTTTAATTATACCCGATACTCAAAATGAGTATTGGGGTATATTAGATTTGTGGTAAAAGTGGATGTGTGTAACGTCCAGAAGGAATCGTTACCGACCCCATAAAGTATATATATTCTTGATCAGCATCAATAGCCGAGTCGATTGAGCCCTGTCTGTCTGTCCGTCTGTCCGTCCGTCCGTCCGTCCGTCCGTCCGTCCGTCCGTCCCCTTCAGCGCCTAGTGCTCAAGGACTATAAGAGCTAGAGCAACGATGTTTTGGATCCAGACTTCTGTGATATGTCACTGCTACAAAAATATTTCAAAACTTCGCCCGCCCACTTCCGCCCCCACAAAGGACGAAATGCTGTGGCATCCACATTTTTAAAGATACGATAAAACCAAAAACGCAGAATCGGTGAGGATGACCATATCTTCTACAGTGCAAAATCTGAACCAGATCGTATAATGATTATAGCCAGAATCAAGAAACCAATTTCATTCTTTCTCGCTCTGTCTCTCTCTAGCACACAGGTTTCATGGTCGGTTTTGTCAATTGCAAAATATGAGTTCAAGGATCTCAGAACCTATAAGAGCCAGAGCAACCAAATTTGGTATCCACACTCCTGTGATATCGGACCTTGACCGTTTCGTGTCCAAATTTCGCCACACCCCCTTCCGCCCCCGCAAAGGACGAAAATCTGGGGCATCCACAAATCTCAGAGACTATTAAGGCTAGAGTAACCAAATTTGGTATCCGCACTTCTGTTAGATCTCACTATAAAACGTATATCTCAGAATTTCGCCCCACTACTTTTCGCCCCCACAAAAGACGAAAATCTGTTGCATCCACAATATTGCACATTCGAGAAAACTAAAAACGCAGAATCATAGATAAGGACCATATCTATCAGATTGCTGAATCTGGATCAGATCGGATCATTTTTGTAGCCAAAAGCAAGAAATCAATTTTCAGTGGCTACGCAGCGCCCGACGTCACGCTCAGACTGATTTTCTGTCTCTCTCGCACGCACTCTTTGTCGTGTCGTTTAATATTAGCGGCGTCTGCCGGAGGAGAGTTATACTGACTTAGTATCGGGTATAACCGTAGAGTTGCGGTGTCCGCAGCAACTCACAACGTTCCCCCTCGTTTTTTTCTATTTTTAGGTTTTATTGGCATTAAACTTCTGCTATTTGTCGCAATCAGTAGACGCCGTTTAATCCGTCGCTTTCGGAGTCGCCACTGGGTTCTCCATTTAGAAACCTACCTAGGTCCTCATAAGGCTCTTCATCGGTCCATTGGCTGTCGTCGTCCATGTCCATATCCGGCTCACCGTCCGATATGGCCACTGCTGCTGCTGTATTGGCGGCTATTGGAACCGCTGCTGCTGCTGCTGCAGCCAATCTGGTGAGCTGCTCTGCCATCCGTTCGATCATCCTTTCCAAATCTGTTATACGCTGTACGTACAATTGCAGGTTTTGAGCGCAGCTGCCATCACACTGGGCGTCTGGCCGCTGCTGCTGCTGGTGTTGGCGTGGCGTCGGAGCATCATCCGCGATCGGCTGCATCGGCTGGACCCTCTGGTGTTGTCGCCCCCTGGTCGATGGCTGGGGATGTTGGTCGCCATACCGATGCTGCTGCCGATGCTGCCGATCCGGTTGGTGTTGGCGTTGCTGCTGCGGATTATGGAGTGGCTGTGGATGTGGCTGCTGCTGGTGACGTTGTATTGGCTGGTGTCGCTGTTGGCTTGGCTGTGGCTGCTGTCTGCGACGCTCCTCCTCCCTGGCGACCCTGTGGGCCACGAGCCTCTGCCTGGCTGCCTTGTAGGATGGGCATCCTTTGTATGAGCTGATGTGCTGGCCCTGGCAGTTGGCGCATTTGGGATTGACGGCCCTTGGCTTGCTGCACTCCGTCGTCAGGTGCCCGCCCGCGCATTTCATGCAAACTGCAGCGCGTCTACAATATGCGCGGGTGTGGCCAAACACCTGACATCGATGGCACTGGGCAGGGTCACGGGAGACTCCAAGTCTCTCAACCGTGACGGGCCTCCCACCCAGGCGTCG
Organism: Drosophila miranda; assembly: GCF_003369915.1. NCBI lineage: Eukaryota > Metazoa > Arthropoda > Insecta > Diptera > Drosophilidae > Drosophila > Drosophila miranda. The sequence continues at coordinate 835,504 of NW_022881625.1, forward strand.
CAGCTTTAACACCCCGCATTGGCCACGGTCCGGTTTGGGGGCGATATCAGCCTCGAAGAGGTTGAATTGGCGGCTGCGATCAAATCGATCGGTGATCACCCTTACAAACCGAACCGTGAACCCCTCATTCAGCATGCTGCTGCGAATCCAATCCGGCGGCGTGGAGTGGGAGAGTCCTCGGATGAGGATCCTCAAGCCACGTTCCTGGCTGGGCTGATGCCCGAATTCGCCGTGCCGGATGTCATCGTCGGTGGTAGTGGCAGGGGTGTTTGTGATGGTGATGGCGGTGGTGTTGGTGATTGTATTGGCGCGTGTATTTGTATTTGTATTGGCGTCATTATTATCTCTATTGTTAATTGTGGTATTGTCTGTGTGAATGGCTGGTGATTGTCTATGTATTGGCTGTTGTCGATGTTGGTGATGGCTGTGGGTCTGGCTATTGGCAATTATAGTAGTGGCAGGGGCAGGGGCAGGGGCAGGGGCATGTGTTGGCTGTGCAGATTGCGGCATAGTGGCAGGATCGGCAACTGTGTTGGTGTTGGCTGCATGTGCCGTCCGTTTCTGCTGCTTCTGCTGTTGCTCCCTCAGCTCGTGCTGCCTCAGCTGCTCTTGGACAATAGCCTCCAGCTCCTCCATTGTCTGCCTTTTCTTCTTCGGCTTCCTAATTGGCGGCCGCTGCTGCCGCTGCTGGTGATGGCGGCCCCGTCTTCTGGCCTGCTTCCTCTCACCCTCATCCTCATCTTCGCTCCCACTGTCGATGAGGGCGCGGCGTCGTTTTGGTGTTGGTGGGATTGGCTGTGATTGTGGTTGTGATTGTGGTTGTGTAGTTGCTGCTGTTTGTCGTAGTATTGGTGCTGACTGGGCTATGGCTCGGATCGACCCGCTGCTCGAACTCGAACCAAGTTCGACACGCAACGGGTTCGATCCGGTCGTGTGTGTGTGTGTGGCGGCCCGTTGGCCGTTTTGGCGCTCCGCTCTTGCGCGTCGGCTAGCCGGCTCTCCTCCGTCTTCTCCCTCTCCCGTTACTCCTGAACGGTTTTGTATGTCCGAGAGCGTGAGAGGCGGGAAAAGCGGCAGCGAGAGCGGCGTCCCATCGGCCCTTCCCTTTGCGTTTGGCGCGGTTTTTGTGATGTGTTTCGAGGGGGAGTGGCTGTGGCCGTGGATATATCGGCCATGGCAATGGCTGGGTACTCACTCGATGGAAGGCTGTGGCGTCGGCGCTCTGCATTGGCTGGGGCGTTGGTTTTGGCGCCTGCGCCGAGGGCTCTGCTGCTGCTGCTGCTATTGGCGGTGTTTGTGTTGGTGTTGTTGGCTGCTGCTGCTGCTGCTAGGGCGCCTCTGCGGGCCGCTCTGCCGCCGTCGCTGTGTCGTCTGGTTGTCCCTCGTCTGGCCATTCCTCTGGTCATGGCTGGCTGTTGGTTTGTGTGTTGGCGATCTGCTGCCTGTTTGTTGTTCTTTAATTGAAAAGTCTCTTGTGTGTGTTTGTATTTAATGTATTTATTGGCACCTTAGTTCTCTTTTTTTCTTGTCTATCACAGTTATCTCTTTTAGTTTGTGATGTTTGTAGTGGCACAGGAACTAAAGCTTGTCGAAGATAGTAGTGGCGGGGTGAAGGAAGGGCTGGAGCGTGGTGGATTGGCGAGGAGGCTGCTGCCTGGCTTGGCTTGGCGTCGTCTGGCCTTCACTGTCTTTATTTTTTGGCACCAGAGCACAAATGACACGGCAAACGATAAACGACAAAACAGTCAAAACGACAAACGACACGGGCAACACTGATGGCAACGAACAAACAAACTTGCGATTTTATTTTATTTTAATGGCGGCGGCGATGGTTCAATTTATATACGTCCGACGATCGCGACCTCTCGAGCGGGTGGACGAGATGAGAGTGGCGGACGAGGTTCATGGTGGAACTCTCACATGTCCGCCAACTCCCCCACTCCCACGCCGGTCGTCACTTACCGGTGCTCTCACCCCGGTTCCACTTTCATTCACCCAATATTCAGTGAGATGAAAGTAGTCCGAGGGCAGCAGCACCGATAAGTAGGAAATGGAAGATTTGAACGGCCTTCTGTTTCAGTGGCTGTGTGTGTTGTTGTTGGGCAATGGCCCGTGTCTAATGTTTCTCTGTGCTGTGTGAATTGGCTGCTCTGTTGTCAAGGATGGGATGGGATGGGAAGGGAAAGTTTGCCTGCTCCCGTATAACCGCCCGGATACTTTCAACTTCCGGATCTTACGATCCGGGCGCGAGACGCTCCGAAGAGTCGACCGCATAGCATCTTGTGGCGGTTGTATTGGCATTGTTGGGGCATTTGGCTGAGTGGCGAAGGATGGCAGTGTTCATTTTATTCCTGCTCAGCCTCATTTGTCATTTAGTGGCATTTGAAGTGGGTGGGGTGTGGGTGAACAATTGGCTGGGCATAATTGCCGAAGTTGCGACCGATAACACACTGGGCATTGAGAAATGCAATTTGAATTTGTATTGGCTTTTTTGGTGTGTTATCGGTCAAGTCTGGTATTTGCGTGGTATTTTTAGTAATACCACATGTCATGGGAAATATGGAATGGCAGATAGGTGTTGAAGAAGAGGAAAAAGGTAATAAAACTAATCAGAAAACTACTAATAATATACAATTAACTACAGAAAAACTACATTAATTTACAAAAACTTATTCCTAATATCACAGGCTAGTAACTAAAACTATGGACAAACTATCTACGGACATGCAAAAACTACAGAAACAACAGGATTGACATCTACAACAAATACATTGATGCAGACGAGGTAAAATAAACGATAATTGACATACATTTACAACATATAAACATATTAATTATATTTATTTTATTTCTAACAGGAGGACAAACAACAACGGAGCACCGGCCGGCATAACAAACGCAATGCGAACATTACGCTGTATACCGGCCGGCTCTGTTGTCCCCCTGTGTGTTGTTTATTGGCTGGATGTGTGTATTGGCGTGCATCGTGGGCAATGATGGTGTTGATGGCAAGCGGCTCTGGTCCGGCCGCCCACGCTGCATCTGTCTGGTGGAGATGGCGCATCCAATCGAGTGGCACTGGTCCGGCCACCCGAGATGCGATCGTGGGATGGAGTGGCATTGACATCGGTGTGTGATGCCAACGAATCATGTAATTGGCCGCATCCAAGTGGCTGCTGGTCCGGCCACCAGTATGCGTTGTCAGCAGAGTTGGCCTGGCCTCCTCGGCCACGTTCGTCATCGGTTCAAAAAAAGGCCTCCTTTTCCGCCCCTTTGGCAGAAAATTGATGATGTTCATGGCGAGGCAGCTGCTGTGGGGGCAGCTCTGTCTGGTGATTGGCAGGTACGTGTGTTTTTGTGTGTTTTGGGCGTTTTTTTTTTTCGTGTTGGCGTGTATTGACTGTTTTCCTTTGTATTTTAGTGGCTGGCCTCTGGACTTCTGTTGGAATTGACGGCAGTGCTGCTGATGAGGCCTCCAAATTACGCCCATTATGCCTCAAGAGAGTTCCAGGAGTGGCGAGGCAGCTGCTGGAGGGGCAGCTCTGTCAGTTTAATAGCAGGTGAGTATGTTTAATGGTCATTTGCAGATTGTTGTTAATTGTGTTTAATTATTGTCTATTTTAAGGTGGCATTGGCATTAAACTTCTGCTATTTGTCGCAATCAGTAGACGCCGTATAATCCGTCGCTTTCAAAGTCGCCACTGGATTGTCCATTTAGGAACCTACGTAGGTCATCGTAAGGCTCTTCGTCGGTCCATTGGCTGTCGTCGTCCATGTCCATATCCGGCTCACTGTCCGATATGGCTACTGCTGCTGCTGTATTGGCGGCTGGTTGTGGTGGCGGCGGGTGTGTAGGTGGTGTTGTCTGTAGTGGCGGCATGGCTGCCAAGCCCCCGCCTCTAGCCTCTGTCAGGTTTGCGATCAGCGTGGCCATTGCTGCCAACCTTTCCTCCAGCATTTTGAGTTTAATGGCGCTCTCTTTTAGATGTTTGGCACAGCTGCCATCGCACTGAGCTGCTGGCCGCTGCTGCTGCTGGTGTTGGCGTGGCGTCGGGGCATCATTCGCGATCGGTTGCATCGGCTGGACCCTCTGGTGTTGGCGCCCCCTGGTCGATGGCTGGGGATGATGGTCGCCATACCGATGCTGTTGCCGATGCTGCCGACCCGGTTGTTGTTGGCGTTGCTGCTGCGGGTTATGGAGTGGCTGTGGATGTGGCTGCTGCTGGCGGCGTTGGATTGGCTGTTGTCGTGTGGTGTTGGCTGCTGCTGCTGCCGTCGATGCTCCTCCTCCCTGGCGAGCCTGTGGGCCAGGAGCCGCTGCCTGGCTGCCTTGTAGGCGCTGCAGCCCTTGTAGGCGCTGATGTGGGCGCCCTGGCAGTTGGCGCACTTGGGCGCAACGTTCCTTGGCTTGCTGCACTCTGTCGTCAGATGTCCACCCGCGCATTTCATGCAGACAGCAGCTCGTCTACAGTATGCGCGGGTGTGGCCAAACACCTGGCATCGATGGCACTGGGCGGGGTCACGGGAGACTCCAAGTCTCTCAACCGTGATGGGCCTCCCACCCAGGCGTCGCAGCTTCAACACCCCGCATTGGCCACGGTCCGGTTTGGGGGCGATATCAGCCTCGAAGAGGTTGAATTGGCGGCTGCGATCAAAGCGATCGGTGATCACCCTTACAAACCGAACCGTGAACCCCTCATTCAGCATGCTGCTGCGAATCCAATCCGGCGGCGTGGAGTGGGAGAGTCCTCGGATGAGGATCCTCAAGCCACGTTCCTGACTGGGCTGATGCCCGAATTCGCCGTGCCGGATGTCATCGTCGGTGGTAGTGGCAGGGGTGTTTGTGATGGTGACGGCGGTGGTGGTGTTGGTAATTGTATTGGCGGGTGTATTTGTATTTGTATTGGCGTCATTATTATCTCTATTGTTAATTGTGGTATTGTCTGTGTGAATGGCTGGTGATTGTCTATGTATTGGCTGTTGTCGATGTTGGTGATGGCTGTGGGTCTGGCTATTGGCAATTATAGTAGTGGCAGGGGCAGGGGCATGTGTTGGCTGTGCAGATTGCGCATAGTGGCAGGATCGGCAACTGTGTTGGTGTTTGCTGCATTTGCCGTCCGTTTCTGCTGCTTCTGCTGTTGCTCCCTCAGCTCGTGCTGCCTCAGCTGCTCCTGGACAATAGCCTCCAGCTCCTCCATTGTCTGCCTTTTCTTCTTCGGCTTCCTAATTGGCGGCCGCTGCTGCCGCTGCTGGTGATGGCGGCCCCGTCTTCTGGCCTGCTTCCTCTCACCCTCACCACATCTTCGCTCCCACTGTCGATGAGGGCGCGGCGTCGTTTTGGTGTTGGTGGGATTAACGGCATTTGTGCAGGCTCAGCATTGGCCCGGATCGACCCGCTGCTCGAGCTCGAACCAGGTTCGACTCGCAACAGGTTCGATCCGGTCGTGTGTGTGTGTGTGGCTGCCCGTTGGCCGTTTTGGCGCTCCGCTCTTGCGCGTCGGCTTGCCGGCTCTCCTCCGTCTTCTCCCTCTCCCGTTACTCCCGAACTGTCCGAGAGTGTGAGAGGCGGGAAAAGTGGCGTCTTTTCGGCCTTTCCCTTTGTGTTTGGTGGGATTTTGGATTTGGCGGGGTTGCGGGATTTGCAGTTGGTATTGGCGCTGCTGTTGCTGCTGATGTGATGGGGCTCGAGGGGGAGTGGCTGTGGCCGTGGTTATATCGGCCATGGCAATGGCTGGGTACTCACTCGCTGGGTGGCTGTGGCGTCGGCGCTCTGCATTGGCTGGGGCGTTGGTATTGGCGCCTGCGCCGAGGGCTCTGCTGCTGCTGCTGCTATTGGCGGTGTTGGTGTTGGTGTTGTTGGCTGCTGCTGCTGCTGCTAGGGCGCCTCTGCGGGCCGCTCTGCCGCCGTCGCTGTGGCGTCTGTTCGACCCTCGTCTGGCCGCGAGTGGCTCTGGTCCGGCCACCCAGGATGCGTTGTCAGTAGTATTGGCCTGGCCTCCTCGGCCACGTTCATCGTCGGTTTGTAGTTGCGTTTTGAATGGCTGCTGGTCCGGCCACCCAGATGCGGAGGTGTTTGTTTTGGCTTTGATTTTAATTCGTGTTTATTTGCAGGTACTGTCGGCGTTTGGATGTTATTTGTGGCGACCCTTGTCTGGCTTGTGTTGGCGTAAAACAGCAGGTGAGTATTTTGTGTTTTGGCAGTCTGTTTCTCCCTCCTGTTTCTTCTTCCTTTTGCAGGATTTGCTGGCGTCCGGCGGCTCAACACCAGGCCATCCCGCCCTCACATAATTGGCATGAGAGACGGGTGTAACCCAGTGGAGCGGCAACAGGCGCCAGCATCTGCGTCGTCATTGGAATTGGCCGCTGTTGGTTCGGAGTGGCGTGACGTCACGGCCATGGTCAGGCGCAGCGTCATCAGAAGAGGCCTCCTTTTCCGCCCTTTGGCAGAAAAATTGATGATGTTGATGGCGAGGCAGCTTCTTGTTGGTCAGCTCTGTCTGGTGATTGGCAGGTGAGAGTGAATTTCTTGTGTTTTGGCAATTTTTTTGTGTTGGCGTGAATTGACTGTTTTACTTTGTGTTTTAGTGGCTGGCCTCTGGACTTTTGTTGGATTGGCGGTAGTGCTGCTGATGAGGCCTCCAAATTTCGCCCATTATGCCTCGAGAGAATTGCAGGAGTGGCGAGGCAGCTGCTGGAGGGGCAGCTCTGTCAGTTTAATAGCAGGTGAGTATGTTTAATGGTCATTTGCAGATTGTTGTTAATTGTGTTTAATTATTGTCTATTTTAAGGTGGCATTGGCATTAAACTTCTGCTATTTGTCGCAATCAGTAGACGCCGTATAATCCGTCGCTTTCGAAGTCGTCACTGGATTGTCCATTTAGGAACCTACGTAGGTCCTCATAAGGCTCTTCATCGGTCCATTGGCTGTCGTCGTCCATGTCCATATCCGGCTCACCGTCGATATAGCTACTGCTGCTGCTGTATTGGCGCTATTGGAACTGCTGCTGCTGTTGCTGCAGCCATTTGGTGAGTTGCTCTGCCATCTGTTCGATCCTCCTTTTCCAACTCTGTTATACGCTGTACGTATAATTGCAGGTTTGAGCGCAGCTGCCATCGCACTGGGCGTCTGGCCGCTGCTGCTGCTGGTGTTGGCGTGGCGTCGGAGCATCATTCGCGATCGGCTGCATCGGCTGGACCCTCTGGTGTTGGCGCCCCCTGGTCGATGGCTGGGGATGTTGGTCGCCATACCGATGCTGCTGCCGATGCTGCCGATCCGGTTGGTGTTGGCGTTGCTGCTGCGGATTATGAGTGGCTGTGGATGTGGCTGCTGCTGGCGACGTTGTATTGGCTGGTGTCGCTGTTGGCTTGGCTGTGGCTGCTGTCTGCGACGCTCCTCCTCCCTGGCGACCTGTGGGCCACGAGCCTCTGCCTGGCTGCCTTGTAGGATGGGCAACCCTTGTAGGCACTGATGTCTGGCCCTGGCAGTTGGCGCACTTGGGAGCGACGTTCCTCGCTTACTGCACTCCGTCGTCAGATGTCCACCCGCGCATTTCATGCAGACAGCAGCTCGTCTACAGTATGCGCGGTGTGGCCAAACACCTGGCTTCGATGCACTGGGCAGGGTTCACGGGAGACTCCAAGTCTCTCAACCGTGATGGGCCTCCCACCCAGCGTCGCAGCTTCAACACCCCGCATTGCCACGGTCCGGTTTGGGCGATCTCAGCCTCGAAGAGGTTGAATTGGCGGCTGCGATCAAATCGATCGGTGATCACCCTTACAAACCGAACCGTGAACCCTCATTCAGCATGCTGCTGCGAATCCAATCCGGCGCTGGAGTGGGAGAGTCCTCGGATGAGGATCCTCAAGCCACGTTCCTGGCTGGCTGATGCCCGAATTCGCCGTGCCGGATGTCATCGTCGGTGGTAGTGGCAGGGGTGTTTGTGATGGTGATGGCGGTGGTGGTGTTGTGTTTGTATTGGCAGTGTATTTGTATTTTGTATTTGTATTGGCGTCATTATTATCTCTATTGTTAATTGTGGTATTGTCTGTGTGAGTGGCTGTGATTGTCTTTGTATTGTCTGTTTTTGATGTTGTGATGGCTGTGGGTCTGGCTATTTGGCATTATAGTGGCAGGGCAGGGGCAGGGGCAGGGGCATGTGTTGGCTGTGCAGATTGCGGCATAGTGGCAGGATCGGCAACTGTGTTGGTGTTGGCTGCATCTGCCGTCCGTTTCTGCTGCTTCTGCTGTTGCTCCCCAGCTCGTGCTGCCTCAACTGCTCCTGAACAATAGCCTCCAGCTCCTCCATTTGCCTTTTCTGGTGATGGCGGCCCGTCGTCTGGCCTGCTTCCTCTCACCCTCATCGTCACTCCCACTGTCGATGAGGGCGCGGCGTCGTTTTGGTGTTGGTGGGATTTGGCATT
>NW_022881625.1:843974-862138 GCF_003369915.1 Drosophila miranda
TCGCCACACCCCTTCCGCCCCCCGCAAAAGGACGAAAACTGGGGATATTCAAAAATCTCAGAGACATTAAGGCTGGAGTAACCAAATTTGTATCTGCACTCCTGTTAGATCTTACTATAAAACGTGTATCTCAAAATTTCGCCCCATCCTCTTCCGCCCCCACAAAGACGAAAAAACTGTTGCATCCACAATATTGAGGATACGAGAAAACTAAAAACGCAGAATCATAGATAGATAATACTACTCAATTGCTGAATCTGGATAGATCAGATCAATTTTATAGCCAAAAGAACAAATCAATTTGCACTGGCTACGCAGCGCCCGACGTCACGCTCAGACTGATTTTCTGTCTCTCTCGCACGCACTCTTTGTCGTGTCGTTCAATATTAGCGCGTCTGCCGGATGGAGAGCCATACTGGACTAAATACTACGTTACTGAAGATATATATAATGTAGAGTATGATTCGGTTGATCACGCATCAATAAGCCAAGCGATTGAGCTGTCTGTCTGTTCGTCCGTCTGTCGTTTTCGTCCTTCAGCGCTAGTGCTCAAAGATATAAGAGCTAGAGCAACGATTTTTGATCCAATTCTGTGATATGTCACTGCTACAAAAATATTTCAAAACTTGGGTATTGGTATATTAGATTTGTGGTAAAAGTGGATGTGTCTAACGTCCAGAAGGAATCGTTTCCGACCCCATAAAGTATATATATTCTTGACTCAGCATCAATAGCCGAGTCGATTGAGCCCTGTCTGTCTGTCCGTCCGTCCGTCTGTCCGTCTGTCCGTCCCTTCAGCGCTAGTGCTCAAAGACTATAAGAGCTAGAGCAACGATGTTTTGGATCCAGACTTCTGTGATATGTCACTGCTACAAAAATATTTCAAAACTTGGGGTATTGGTATATTAGATTTGTGGTAAAAGTGGATGTGTGTAACGTCCAGAAGGAATCGTTTCCGACCCCATAAAGTATATATATTCTTGATCAGCATCAATAGCCGAGTCGATTGAGCCCTGTCTGTCTGTCCGTCCGTCCGTCTGTCCGTCTGTCCGTCCCCTTCAGCGCCTAGTGCTCAAAGACTATAAGAGCTAGAGCAACGATGTTTTGGATCCAGACTTCTGTGATATGTCACTGCTACAAAAATATTTCAAAACTTGGGGTATTGGTATATTAGATTTGTGGTAAAAGTGGATGTGTGTAACGTCCAGAAGGAATCGTTTCCGACCCCATAAAGTATATATATTCTTGATCAGCATCAATAGCCGAGTCGATTGAGCCCTGTCTGTCTGTCCGTCCGTCCGTCTGTCCGTCTGTCCGTCTATCCGTCCCCTTCAGCGCCTAGTGCTCAAAGACTATAAGAGCTAGAGCAACGATGTTTTGGATCCAGACTTCTGTGATATGTCACTGCTACAAAAATATTTCAAAACTTGGGGTATTGGTATATTAGATTTGTGGTAAAAGTGGATGTGTGTAACGTCCAGAAGGAATCGTTTCCGACCCATAAAGTATATATATTCTTGATCAGCATCAATAGCCGAGTCGATTGAGCCCTGTCTGTCTGTCCGTCCGTCCGTCTGTCCGTCTGTCCGTCTATCCGTCCCCTTCAGCGCCTAGTGCTCAAAGACTATAAGAGCTAGAGCAACGATGTTTTGGATCCAGACTTCTGTGATATGTCACTGCTACAAAAATATTTCAAAACCTTCGCCCCGCCCACTTCCGCCCCCACAAAGGACGAAAATCTGTGGCATCCACAATTTTAAAGATATGAGAAAACCAAAAACGTTGAATTGTAGAGAATGACCATATCTTTAAGACTGCGGAATCTGAATTGGATCGTATTATTATTATAGCCAGCATCAAGAAAACAATTTCATTTTTTCTTGCCCTGTCTCTCTCTAACACACACGTAGCATAGGCGGCTTTGCTTAGAGTAAAACATTAGCGCCTAGATCTCAGAGACTACAAAAGCTAGAGCAACCAAATTTGGTATCCAAACTCCTAATATATCGGACCGAGACGAGTTTGTTTCAAAATTTCGCCACACCCCCTTCCGCCCCCGCAAAGGACGAAAATCTGGGGATATTCAAAAATCTCAGAGACTATTAAGGCTGGAGTAACCAAATTTGGTATCTGCACTCCTGTTAGATCTTACTATAAAACGTGTATCTCAAAATTTCGCCCCACCCCTTCCGCCCCCACAAAGGACGAAAAACTGTTGCATCCACAATATTGAGGATACGAGAAAACTAAAAACGCAGAATCATAGATAATGACCATATCTATCAGATTGCTGAATCTGGATCAGATCAGATCATTTTTATAGCCAAAAGGAACAAATCAATTTGCACTGGCTACGCAGCGCCCGACGTCACGCTCAGACTGATTTTCTGTCTCTCTCGCACGCACTCTTTGTCGTGTCGTTCAATATTAGCGGCGTCTGCCGGAGGAGAGCCATACTGACTAAGTATCGGGTATAACTGTAGAGTTGCGGTGTCCGCAGCAACTCACAACGTTCCCCCTCGTTATACCCGATACTCAAAATGAGTATTGGGGTATATTAGATTTGTGGTAAAAGTGGATGTGTGTAACGTCCAGAAGGAATCGTTTCCGACCCCATAAAGTATATATATTCTTGATCAGCATCAATAGCCGAGTCGATTGAGCCCTGTCTGTCTGTCCGTCCGTCCGTCTGTCCGTCTGTCCGTCCCCTTCAGCGCCTAGTGCTCAAAGACTATAAGAGCTAGAGCAACGATGTTTTGGATCCAGACTTCTGTGATATGTCACTGCTACAAAAATATTTCAAAACTTGGGGTATTGGTATATTAGATTTGTGGTAAAAGTGGATGTGTGTAACGTCCAGAAGGAATCGTTTCCGACCCCATAAAGTATATATATTCTTGATCAGCATCAATAGCCGAGTCGATTGAGCCCTGTCTGTCTGTCCGTCCGTCCGTCTGTCCGTCTGTCCGTCTATCCGTCCCCTTCAGCGCCTAGTGCTCAAAGACTATAAGAGCTAGAGCAACGATGTTTTGGATCCAGACTTCTGTGATATGTCACTGCTACAAAAATATTTCAAAACTTCGCCCCGCCCACTTCCGCCCCCACAAAGGACGAAAATCTGTGGCATCCACAATTTTAAAGATATGAGAAAACCAAAAACGTTGAATTGTAGAGAATGACCATATCTTTAAGACTGCGGAATCTGAATTGGATCGTATTATTATTATAGCCAGCATCAAGAAAACAATTTCATTTTTTCTTGCCCTGTCTCTCTCTAACACACACGTAGCATAGGCGGCTTTGCTTAGAGTAAAACATTAGCGCCTAGATCTCAGAGACTACAAAAGCTAGAGCAACCAAATTTGGTATCCAAACTCCTAATATATCGGACCGAGACGAGTTTGTTTCAAAATTTCGCCACACCCCCTTCCGCCCCCGCAAAGGACGAAAATCTGGGGATATTCAAAAATCTCAGAGACTATTAAGGCTGGAGTAACCAAATTTGGTATCTGCACTCCTGTTAGATCTTACTATAAAACGTGTATCTCAAAATTTCGCCCCACCCCCTTCCGCCCCCACAAAGGACGAAAATCTGTTGCATCCACAATATTGCAAATTCGAGAAAACTAAAAACGCAGAATCACAGATAATGATCATATCTATCAGATTGCTGAATCTGGATTAGATCAGATCATTTTTTAGCCAAAAGGAACAAATCAATTTGCACTGGCTACGCAGCGCCCGACGTCACGCTCAGACTGATTTTCTGTCTCTCTCGCACGCACTCTTTGTCGTGTCGTTCAATATTAGCGGCGTCTGCCGGTGGAGAGCAATACTGACTAAGTATCGGGTATAACTGTAGAGTTGCGGTGTCCGCAGCAACTCACAACGTTCCCCCTCGTTATACCCGATACTCAAAATGAGTATTGGGGTATATTAGATTTGTGGTAAAAGTGGATGTGTGTAACGTCCAGAAGGAATCGTTTCCGACCCCATAAAGTATATATATTCTTGATCAGCATCAATAGCCGAGTCGATTGAGCCCTGTCTGTCTGTCCGTCCGTCCGTCTGTCCGTCTTTCCGTCCCTTCAGCGCCTAGTGCTCAAAGACTATAAGAGCTAGAGCAACGATGTTTTGGATCCAGACTTCTGTGATATGTCACTGCTACAAAAATATTTCAAAACTTGGGGTATTGGTATATTAGATTTGTGGTAAAAGTGGATGTGTTAACGTCCAGAAGGAATCGTTTCCGACCCCATAAAGTATATATATTCTTGATCAGCATCAATAGCCGAGTCGATTGAGCCCTGTCTGTCTGTCCGTCCGTCCGTCTGTCCGTCTGTCCGTCCCTTCAGCGCCTAGTGCTCAAAGACTATAAGAGCTAGAGCAACGATGTTTTGGATCCAGACTTCTGTGATATGTCACTGCTACAAAAATATTTCAAAACTTGGGGTATTGGTATATTAGATTTGTGGTAAAAGTGGATGTGTGTAACGTCCAGAAGGAATCGTTTCCGACCCCATAAAGTATATATATTCTTGATCAGCATCAATAGCCGAGTCGATTGAGCCCTGTCTGTCTGTCCGTCCGTCCGTCTGTCCGTCTGTCCGTCCCCTTCAGCGCCTAGTGCTCAAAGACTATAAGAGCTAGAGCAACGATGTTTTGGATCCAGACTTCTGTGATATGTCACTGCTACAAAAATATTTCAAAACTTGGGGTATTGGTATATTAGATTTGTGGTAAAAGTGGATGTGTGTAACGTCCAGAAGGAATCGTTTCCGACCCCATAAAGTATATATATTCTTGATCAGCATCAATAGCCGAGTCGATTGAGCCCTGTCTGTCTGTCCGTCCGTCCGTCTGTCCGTCTGTCCGTCTATCCGTCCCCTTCAGCGCCTAGTGCTCAAAGACTATAAGAGCTAGAGCAACGATGTTTTGGATCCAGACTTCTGTGATATGTCACTGCTACAAAAATATTTCAAAACTTCGCCCCGCCCACTTCCGCCCCACAAAGGACAAAAATCTGTGGCATCCACAATTTTAAAGATATGAGAAAACCAAAAACGTTGAATTGTAGAGAATGACCATATCTTTAAGACTGCGGAATCTGAATTGGATCGTATTATTATTATAGCCAGCATCAAGAAAACAATTTCATTTTTTCTTGCCCTGTCTCTCTCTAACACACACGTAGCATAGGCGGCTTTGCTTAGAGTAAAACATTAGCGCCTAGATCTCAGAGACTACAAAAGCTAGAGCAACCAAATTTTGTATCCAAACTCCTAATATATCGGACCGAGACGAGTTTGTTTCAAAATTTCGCCACACCCCCTTCCGCCCCGCAAAGGACGAAAATCTGGGGATATTCAAAAATCTCAGAGACTATTAAGGCTGGAGTAACCAAATTTGGTATCTGCACTCCTGTTAGATCTTACTATAAAACGTGTATCTCAAAATTTCGCCCCACCCCTTCCGCCCCCACAAAGGACGAAAATCTGTTGCATCCACAATATTGCAAATTCGAGAAAACTAAAAACGCAGAATCATAGATAATGACCATATCTATCAGATTGCTGAATCTGGATCAGATCAGATCATTTTTATAGCCAAAAGGAACAAATCAATTTGCACTGGCTACGCAGCGCCCGACGTCACGCTCAGACTGATTTTCTGTCTCTCTCGCACGCACTCTTTGTCGTGTCGTTCAATATTAGCGGCGTCTGCCGGAGGAGAGCCATACTGACTAAGTATCGGGTATAACTGTAGAGTTGCGGTGTCCGCAGCAACTCACAACGTTCCCCCTCGTTATACCCGATACTCAAAATGAGTATTGGGGTATATTAGATTTGTGGTAAAAGTGGATGTGTGTAACGTCCAGAAGGAATCGTTTCCGACCCCATAAAGTATATATATTCTTGATCAGAATCAATAGCCGAGTCGATTGAGCCATGTCTGTCTGTCCGTCTGTCCGTCCGTCCGTCCGTCCGTCTGTCCGTCTGTCCGTCTGTCCGTCCCCTTCAGCGCCTAGTGCTCAAAGACTATAAGAGCTAGAGCAACGATGTTTTGGATCCAGACTTCTGTGATATGTCACTGCAACAAAAATATTTCAAAACTTCGCCCCGCCCACTTCCGCCCCCACAAAGGACGAAAATCGGTGGCATCCACAATTTTAAAGATATGAGAAAACCAAAAACGTAGAATTGTAGAGAATGACCATATCTTTAAGACTGCGGAATCTGAATTGGATCGTATTATTATTATAGCCAGCATCAAGAAAACAATTTCATTTTTTCTCGCCCTGTCTCTCTCTAACACACACGTAGCATAGGCGGCTTTGCTTAGAGTAAAACATTAGCGCCTATATCTCAGAGACTACAAAAGCTAGAGCAACCAAATTTGGTATCCACACTCCTAATATATCGGACCGAGACGAGTTTGTTTCAAAATTTCGCCACACCCCCTTCCGCCCCCGCAAAGGACGAAAATCTGGGGATATTCAAAAATCTCAGAGACTATTAAGGCTGGAGTAACCAAATTTGGTATCTGCACTCCTGTTAGATCTTACTATAAAACGTGTATCTCAAAATTTCGCCCCATCCTCTTCCGCCCCCACAAAGGACGAAAAACTGTTGCATCCACAATATTGAGGATACGAGAAAACTAAAAACGCAGAATCATAGATAATGACCATATCTATCAGATTGCTGAATCTGGATCAGATCAGATCATTTTTATAGCCAAAAGGAACAAATCAATTTGCACTGGCTACGCAGCGCCCGACGTCACGCTCAGACTGATTTTCTGTCTCTCTCGCACGCACTCTTTGTCGTGTCGTTCAATATTAGCGGCGTCTGCCGGAGGAGAGCCATACTGACTAAGTATCGGGTATAACTGTAGAGTTGCGGTGTCCGCAGCAACTCACAACGTTCCCCCTCGTTATACCCGATACTCAAAATGAGTATTGGGGTATATTAGATTTGTGGTAAAAGTGGATGTGTGTAACGTCCAGAAGGAATCGTTTCCGACCCCATAAAGTATATATATTCTTGATCAGCATCAATAGCCGAGTCGATTGAGCCCTGTCTGTCTGTCCGTCCGTCCGTCTGTCCGTCTGTCCGTCCCCTTCAGCGCCTAGTGCTCAAGACTATAAGAGCTAGAGCAACGATGTTTTGGATCCAGACTTCTGTGATATGTCACTGCTACAAAAATATTTCAAAACTTGGGGTATTGGTATATTAGATTTGTGGTAAAAGTGGATGTGTGTAACGTCCAGAAGGAATCGTTTCCGACCCCATAAAGTATATATATTCTTGATCAGCATCAATAGCCGAGTCGATTGAGCCCTGTCTGTCTGTCCGTCCGTCCGTCTGTCCGTCTGTCCGTCTATCCGTCCCCTTCAGCGCCTAGTGCTCAAAGACTATAAGAGCTAGAGCAACGATGTTTTGGATCCAGACTTCTGTGATATGTCACTGCTACAAAAATATTTCAAAACTTCGCCCCGCCCACTTCCGCCCCCACAAAGGACGAAAATCTGTGGCATCCACAATTTTAAAGATATGAGAAAACCAAAAACGTTGAATTGTAGAGAATGACCATATCTTTAAGACTGCGGAATCTGAATTGGATCGTATTATTATTATAGCCAGCATCAAGAAAACAATTTCATTTTTTCTTGCCCTGTCTCTCTCTAACACACACGTAGCATATGCGGCTTTGCTTAGAGTAAAACATTAGCGCCTAGATCTCAGAGACTACAAAAGCTAGAGCAACCAAATTTGGTATCCAAACTCCTAATATATCGGACCGAGACGAGTTTGTTTCAAAATTTCGCCACACCCCCTTCCGCCCCCGCAAAGGACGAAAATCTGGGGATATTCAAAAATCTCAGAGACTATTAAGGCTGGAGTAACCAAATTTGGTATCTGCACTCCTGTTAGATCTTACTATAAAACGTGTATCTCAAAATTTCGCCCCACCCCCTTCCGCCCCCACAAAGGACGAAAATCTGTTGCATCCACAATATTGCAAATTCGAGAAAACTAAAAACGCAGAATCACAGATAATGATCATATCTATCAGATTGCTGAATCTGGATTAGATCAGATCATTTTTTAGCCAAAAGGAACAAATCAATTTGCACTGGCTACGCAGCGCCCGACGTCACGCTCAGACTGATTTTCTGTCTCTCTCGCACGCACTCTTTGTCGTGTCGTTCAATATTAGCGGCGTCTGCCGGTGGAGAGCAATACTGACTAAGTATCGGGTATAACTGTAGAGTTGCGGTGTCCGCAGCAACTCACAACGTTCCCCCTCGTTATACCCGATACTCAAAATGAGTATTGGGGTATATTAGATTTGTGGTAAAAGTGGATGTGTGTAACGTCCAGAAGGAATCGTTTCCGACCCCATAAAGTATATATATTCTTGATCAGCATCAATAGCCGAGTCGATTGAGCCCTGTCTGTCTGTCCGTCCGTCCGTCTGTCCGTCTTTCCGTCCCCTTCAGCGCCTAGTGCTCAAAGACTATAAGAGCTAGAGCAACGATGTTTTGGATCCAGACTTCTGTGATATGTCACTGCTACAAAAATATTTCAAAACTTGGGGTATTGGTATATTAGATTTGTGGTAAAAGTGGATGTGTCTAACGTCCAGAAGGAATCGTTTCCGACCCCATAAAGTATATATATTCTTGATCAGCATCAATAGCCGAGTCGATTGAGCCCTGTCTGTCTGTCCGTCCGTCCGTCTGTCCGTCTGTCCGTCCCCTTCAGCGCCTAGTGCTCAAAGACTATAAGAGCTAGAGCAACGATGTTTTGGATCCAGACTTCTGTGATATGTCACTGCTACAAAAATATTTCAAAACTTGGGGTATTGGTATATTAGATTTGTGGTAAAAGTGGATGTGTGTAACGTCCAGAAGGAATCGTTTCCGACCCATAAAGTATATATATTCTTGATCAGCATCAATAGCCGAGTCGATTGAGCCCTGTCTGTCTGTCCGTCCGTCCGTCTGTCCGTCTGTCCGTCCCCTTCAGCGCCTAGTGCTCAAGGACTATAAGAGCTAGAGCAACGATGTTTTGGATCCAGACTTCTGTGATATGTCACTGCTACAAAAATATTTCAAAACTTGGGGTATTGGTATATTAGATTTGTGGTAAAAGTGGATGTGTGTAACGTCCAGAAGGAATCGTTTCCGACCCCATAAAGTATATATATTCTTGATCAGCATCAATAGCCGAGTCGATTGAGCCCTGTCTGTCTGTCCGTCCGTCCGTCTGTCCGTCTGTCCGTCTATCCGTCCCCTTCAGCGCCTAGTGCTCAAAGACTATAAGAGCTAGAGCAACGATGTTTTGGATCCAGACTTCTGTGATATGTCACTGCTACAAAAATATTTCAAAACTTGGGTATTGGTATATTAGATTTGTGGTAAAAGTGGATGTGTGTAACGTCCAGAAGAATCGTTTCCGACCCCATAAAGTATATATATTCTTGATCAGCATCAATAGCCGAGTCGATTGAGCCCTGTCTGTCTGTCCGTCCGTCCGTCTGTCCGTCTGTCCGTCCCCTTCAGCGCCTAGTGCTCAAAGACTATAAGAGCTAGAGCAACGATGTTTTGGATCCAGACTTCTGTGATATGTCACTGCTACAAAAATATTTCAAAACTTGGGGTATTGGTATATTAGATTTGTGGTAAAAGTGGATGTGTGTAACGTCCAGAAGGAATCGTTTCCGACCCCATAAAGTATATATATTCTTGATCAGCATCAATAGCCGAGTCGATTGAGCCCTGTCTGTCTGTCCGTCCGTCCGTCTGTCCGTCTATCCGTCCCCTTCAGCGCCTAGTGCTCAAAGACTATAAGAGCTAGAGCAACGATGTTTTGGATCCAGACTTCTGTGATATGTCACTGCTACAAAAATATTTCAAAACTTGGGGTATTGGTATATTAGATTTGTGGTAAAAGTGGATGTGTGTAACGTCCAGAAGGAATCGTTTCCGACCCCATAAAGTATATATATTCTTGATCAGCATCAATAGCCGAGTCGATTGAGCCCTGTCTGTCTGTCCGTCCGTCCGTCTGTCCGTCTGTCCGTCTATCCGTCCCCTTCAGCGCCTAGTGCTCAAAGACTATAAGAGCTAGAGCAACGATGTTTTGGATCCAGACTTCTGTGATATGTCACTGCTACAAAAATATTTCAAAACTTCGCCCCGCCCACTTCCGCCCCCACAAAGGACAAAAATCTGTGGCATCCACAATTTTAAAGATATGAGAAAACCAAAAACGTTGAATTGTAGAGAATGACCATATCTTTAAGACTGCGGAATCTGAATTGGATCGTATTATTATTATAGCCAGCATCAAGAAAACAATTTCATTTTTTCTCGCCCTGTCTCTCTCTAACACACACGTAGCATAGGCGGCTTTGCTTAGAGTAAAACATTAGCGCCTAGATCTCAGAGACTACAAAAGCTAGAGCAACCAAATTTTGTATCCAAACTCCTAATATATCGGACCGAGACGAGTTTGTTTCAAAGTTTCGCCACACCCCCTTCCGCCCCCGCAAAGGACGAAAATCTGGGGATATTCAAAAATCTCAGAGACTATTAAGGCTGGAGTAACCAAATTTGGTATCTGCACTCCTGTTAGATCTTACTATAAAACGTGTATCTCAAAATTTCGCCCCATCCTCTTCCGCCCCCACAAAGGACGAAAAACTGTTGCATCCACAATATTGAGGATACGAGAAAACTAAAAACGCAGAATCATAGATAATGACCATATCTATCAGATTGCTGAATCTGGATCAGATCAGATCATTTTTATAGCCAAAAGGAACAAATCAATTTGCACTGGCTACGCAGCGCCCGACGTCACGCTCAGACTGATTTTCTGTCTCTCTCGCACGCACTCTTTGTCGTGTCGTTCAATATTAGCGGCGTCTGCCGGTGGAGAGCAATACTGACTAAGTATCGGGTATAACTGTAGAGTTGCGGTGTCCGCAGCAACTCACAACGTTCCCCCTCGTTATACCCGATACTCAAAATGAGTATTGGGGTATATTAGATTTGTGGTAAAAGTGGATGTGTGTAACGTCCAGAAGGAATCGTTTCCGACCCCATAAAGTATATATATTCTTGATCAGAATCAATAGCCGAGTCGATTGAGCCATGTCTGTCTGTCCGTCTGTCCGTCCGTCCGTCCGTCCGTCTGTCCGTCTGTCCGTCTGTCCGTCCCCTTCAGCACCTAGTGCTCAAAGACTATAAGAGCTAGAGCAACGATGTTTTGGATCCAGACTTCTGTGATATGTCACTGCAACAAAAATATTTCAAAACTTCGCCCCGCCCACTTCCGCCCCCACAAAGGACGAAAATCTGTGGCATCCACAATTTTAAAGATATGAGAAAACCAAAAACGTAGAATTGTAGAGAATGACCATATCTTTAAGACTGCGGAATCTGTATTGGATCGTATTATTATTATAGCCAGCATCAAGAAAACAATTTCATTTTTTCTCGCCCTGTCTCTCTCTAACACACACGTAGCATAGGCGGCTTTGCTTAGAGTAAAACATTAGCGCCTAGATCTCAGAGACTACAAAAGCTAGAGCAACCAAATTTGGTATCCAAACTCCTAATATATCGGACCGAGACGAGTTTGTTTCAAAATTTCGCCACACCCCCTTCCGCCCCCGCAAAGGACGAAAATCTGGGGATATTCAAAAATCTCAGAGACTATTAAGGCTGGAGTAACCAAATTTGGTATCTGCACTCCTGTTAGATCTTACTATAAAACGTGTATCTCAAAATTTCGCCCCATCCTCTTCCGCCCCCACAAAGGACGAAAAACTGTTGCATCCACAATATTGAGGATACGAGAAAACTAAAAACGCAGAATCATAGATAATGACCATATCTATCAGATTGCTGAATCTGGATCAGATCAGATCATTTTTATAGCCAAAAGGAACAAATCAATTTGCACTGGCTACGCAGCGCCCGACGTCACGCTCAGACTGATTTTCTGTCTCTCTCGCACGCACTCTTTGTCGTGTCGTTCAATATTAGCGGCGTCTGCCGGAGGAGAGCCATACTGACTAAGTATCGGGTATAACTGTAGAGTTGCGGTGTCCGCAGCAACTCACAACGTTCCCCCTCGTTATACCCGATACTCAAAATGAGTATTGGGGTATATTAGATTTGTGGTAAAAGTGGATGTGTGTAACGTCCAGAAGGAATCGTTTCCGACCCCATAAAGTATATATATTCTTGATCAGCATCAATAGCCGAGTCGATTGAGCCCTGTCTGTCTGTCCGTCCGTCCGTCTGTCCGTCTGTCCGTCTATCCGTCCCCTTCAGCGCCTAGTGCTCAAAGACTATAAGAGCTAGAGCAACGATGTTTTGGATCCAGACTTCTGTGATATGTCACTGCTACAAAAATATTTCAAAACTTCGCCCCGCCCACTTCCGCCCCCACAAAGGACGAAAATCTGTGGCATCCACAATTTTAAAGATATGAGAAAACCAAAAACGTTGAATTGTAGAGAATGACCATATCTTTAAGACTGCGGAATCTGAATTGGATCGTATTATTATTATAGCCAGCATCAAGAAAACAATTTCATTTTTTCTTGCCCTGTCTCTCTCTAACACACACGTAGCATAGGCGGCTTTGCTTAGAGTAAAACATTAGCGCCTAGATCTCAGAGACTACAAAAGCTAGAGCAACCAAATTTGGTATCCAAACTCCTAATATATCGGACCGAGACGAGTTTGTTTCAAAATTTCGCCACACCCCCTTCCGCCCCCGCAAAGGACGAAAATCTGGGGATATTCAAAAATCTCAGAGACTATTAAGGCTGGAGTAACCAAATTTGGTATCTGCACTCCTGTTAGATCTTACTATAAAACGTGTATCTCAAAATTTCGCCCCACCCCCTTCCGCCCCCACAAAGGACGAAAATCTGTTGCATCCACAATATTGCAAATTCGAGAAAACTAAAAACGCAGAATCATAGATAATGACCATATCTATCAGATTGCTGAATCTGGATCAGATCAGATCATTTTTATAGCCAAAAGGAACAAATCAATTTGCACTGGCTACGCAGCGCCCGACGTCACGCTCAGACTGATTTTCTGTCTCTCTCGCACGCACTCTTTGTCGTGTCGTTCAATATTAGCGGCGTCTGCCGGAGGAGAGCCATACTGACTAAGTATCGGGTATAACTGTAGAGTTGCGGTGTCCGCAGCAACTCACAACGTTCCCCCTCGTTATACCCGATACTCAAAATGAGTATTGGGGTATATTAGATTTGTGGTAAAAGTGGATGTGTGTAACGTCCAGAAGGAATCGTTTCCGACCCCATAAAGTATATATATTCTTGATCAGAATCAATAGCCGAGTCGATTGAGCCATGTCTGTCTGTCCGTCTGTCCGTCCGTCCGTCCGTCCGTCTGTCCGTCTGTCCGTCTGTCCGTCCCCTTCAGCGCCTAGTGCTCAAAGACTATAAGAGCTAGAGCAACGATGTTTTGGATCCAGACTTCTGTGATATGTCACTGCAACAAAAATATTTCAAAACTTCGCCCCGCCCACTTCCGCCCCCACAAAGGACGAAAATCTGTGGCATCCACAATTTTAAAGATATGAGAAAACCAAAAACGTAGAATTGTAGAGAATGACCATATCTTTAAGACTGCGGAATCTGAATTGGATCGTATTATTATTATAGCCAGCATCAAGAAAACAATTTCATTTTTTCTCGCCCTGTCTCTCTCTAACACACACGTAGCATAGGCGGCTTTGCTTAGAGTAAAACATTAGCGCCTATATCTCAGAGACTACAAAAGCTAGAGCAACCAAATTTGGTATCCACACTCCTAATATATCGGACCGAGACGAGTTTGTTTCAAAATTTCGCCACACCCCCTTCCGCCCCCGCAAAGGACGAAAATCTGGGGATATTCAAAAATCTCAGAGACTATTAAGGCTGGAGTAACCAAATTTGGTATCTGCACTCCTGTTAGATCTTACTATAAAACGTGTATCTCAAAATTTCGCCCCATCCTCTTCCGCCCCCACAAAGGACGAAAAACTGTTGCATCCACAATATTGAGGATACGAGAAAACTAAAAACGCAGAATCATAGATAATGACCATATCTATCAGATTGCTGAATCTGGATCAGATCAGATCATTTTTATAGCCAAAAGGAACAAATCAATTTGCACTGGCTACGCAGCGCCCGACGTCACGCTCAGACTGATTTTCTGTCTCTCTCGCACGCACTCTTTGTCGTGTCGTTCAATATTAGCGGCGTCTGCCGGAGGAGAGCCATACTGACTAAGTATCGGGTATAACTGTAGAGTTGCGGTGTCCGCAGCAACTCACAACGTTCCCCCTCGTTATACCCGATACTCAAAATGAGTATTGGGGTATATTAGATTTGTGGTAAAAGTGGATGTGTGTAACGTCCAGAAGGAATCGTTTCCGACCCCATAAAGTATATATATTCTTGATCAGCATCAATAGCCGAGTCGATTGAGCCACTGTCTGTCGGTCCGTCCGTCCGTCTGTCCGTCTGTCCGTCTGTCCGTCTATCCGTCCCCTTCAGCGCCTAGTGCTCAAAGACTATAAGAGCTAGAGCAACGATGTTTTGGATCCAGACTTCTGTGATATGTCACTGCTACAAAAATATTTCAAAACTTCGCCCCGCCCACTTCCGCCCCCAAAAAGAACGAAAATCTGTGGCATCCACAATTTTAAAGATATGAGAAAACCAAAAACGTTGAATTGTAGAGAATGACCATATCTTTAAGACTGCGGAATCTGAATTGGATCGTATTATTATTATAGCCAGCATCAAGAAAACAATTTCATTTTTTCTCGCCCTGTCTCTCTCTAACACACACGTAGCATAGGCGGCTTTGCTTAGAGTAAAACATTAGCGCCTAGATCTCAGAGACTACAAAAGCTAGAGCAACCAAATTTGGTATCCAAACTCCTAATATATCGGACCGAGACGAGTTTGTTTCAAAATTTCGCCACACCCCCTTCCGCCCCGCAAAGGACGAAAATCTGGGGATATTCAAAAATCTCAGAGACTATTAAGGCTGGAGTAACCAAATTTGGTATCTGCACTCCTGTTAGATCTTACTATAAAACGTGTATCTCAAAATTTCGCCCCACCCCCTTCCGCCCCCACAAAGGACGAAAATCTGTTGCATCCACAATATTGCAAATTCGAGAAAACTAAAAACGCAGAATCATAGATAATGACCATATCTATCAGATTGCTGAATCTGGATCAGATCAGATCATTTTTATAGACAAAAGGAACAAATCAATTTGCACTGGCTACGCAGCGCCCGACGTCACGCTCAGACTGATTTTCTGTCTCTCTCGCACGCACTCTTTGTCGTGTCGTTCAATATTAGCGGCGTCTGCCGGAGGAGAGCCATACTGACTAAGTATCGGGTATAACTGTAGAGTTGCGGTGTCCGCAGCAACTCACAACGTTCCCCCTCGTTATACCCGATACTCAAAATGAGTATTGGGGTATATTAGATTTGTGGTAAAAGTGGATGTGTGTAACGTCCAGAAGGAATCGTTTCCGACCCCATAAAGTATATATATTCTTGATCAGAATCAATAGCCGAGTCGATTGAGCCATGTCTGTCTGTCCGTCTGTCCGTCCGTCCGTCCGTCCGTCTGTCCGTCTGTCCGTCTGTCCGTCCCCTTCAGCGCCTAGTGCTCAAAGACTATAAGAGCTAGAGCAACGATGTTTTGGATCCAGACTTCTGTGATATGTCACTGCAACAAAAATATTTCAAAACTTCGCCCCGCCCACTTCCGCCCCCACAAAGGACGAAAATCTGTGGCATCCACAATTTTAAAGATATGAGAAAACCAAAAACGTAGAATTGTAGAGAATGACCATATCTTTAAGACTGCGGAATCTGAATTGGATCGTATTATTATTATAGCCAGCATCAAGAAAACAATTTCATTTTTTCTCGCCCTGTCTCTCTCTAACACACACGTAGCATAGGCGGCTTTGCTTAGAGTAAAACATTAGCGCCTAGATCTCAGAGACTACAAAAGCTAGAGCAACCAAATTTGGTATCCACACTCCTAATATATCGGACCGAGACGAGTTTGTTTCAAAATTTCGCCACACCCCCTTCCGCCCCCGCAAAGGACGAAAATCTGGGGATATTCAAAAATCTCAGAGACTATTAAGGCTGGAGTAACCAAATTTGGTATCTGCACTCCTGTTAGATCTTACTATAAAACGTGTATCTCAAAATTTCGCCCCACCCCTTCCGCCCCACAAAGGACGAAAAACTGTTGCATCCACAATATTGGCATACGAGAAAACTAAAAACGCAGAATCATAGATAATGACCATATCTATCAGATTGCTGAATCTGGATCAGATCAGATCATTTTTATAGCCAAAAGGAACAAATCAATTTGCACTGGCTACGCAGCGCCCGACGTCACGCTCAGACTGATTTTCTGTCTCTCTCGCACGCACTCTTTGTCGTGTCGTTCAATATTAGCGGCGTCTGCCGGAGGAGAGCCATACTGACTAAGTATCGGGTATAACTGTAGAGTTGCGGTGTCCGCAGCAACTCACAACGTTCCCCCTCGTTATACCCGATACTCAAAATGAGTATTGGGGTATATTAGATTTGTGGTAAAAGTGGATGTGTGTAACGTCCAGAAGGAATCGTTTCCGACCCCATAAAGTATATATATTCTTGATCAGATCAATAGCCGAGTCGATTGAGCCATGTCTGTCTGTCCGTCGTCCGTCCGTCGTCCGTCTGTCCGTCTGTCCGTCTGTCCGTCCCCTTCAGCGCCTAGTGCTCAAAGACTATAAGAGCTAGAGCAACGATGTTTTGGATCCAGACTTCTGTGATATGTCACTGCAACAAAAATATTTCAAAACTTCGCCCCGCCCACTTCCGCCCCCACAAAGGACGAAAATCTGTGGCATCCACAATTTTAAAGATATGAGAAAACCAAAAACGTAGAATTGTAGAGAATGACCATATCTTTAAGACTGCGGAATCTGAATTGGATCGTATTATTATTATAGCCAGCATCAAGAAAACAATTTCATTTTTTCTCGCCCTGTCTCTCTCTAACACACACGTAGCATAGGCGGCTTTGCTTAGAGTAAAACATTAGCGCCTATATCTCAGAGACTACAAAAGCTAGAGCAACCAAATTTGGTATCCACACTCCTAATATATCGGACCGAGACGAGTTTGTTTCAAAATTTCGCCACACCCCCTTCCGCCCCCGCAAAGGACGAAAATCTGGGATATTCAAAAATCTCAGAGACTATTAAGGCTGGAGTAACCAAATTTGGTATCTGCACTCCTGTTAGATCTTACTATAAAACGTGTATCTCAAAATTTCGCCCACCCTCTTCCGCCCCCACAAAGGACGAAAAACTGTTGCATCCACAATATTGAGGATACGAGAAAACTAAAAACGCAGAATCATAGATAATGACCATATCTATCAGATTGCTGAATCTGGATCAGATCAGATCATTTTTATAGCCAAAAGGAACAAATCAATTTGCACTGGCTACGCAGCGCCCGACGTCACGCTCAGACTGATTTTCTGTCTCTCTCGCACGCACTCTTTGTCGTGTCGTTCAATATTAGCGGCGTCTGCCGGAGGAGAGCCATACTGACTAAGTATCGGGTATAACTGTAGAGTTGCGGTGTCCGCAGCAACTCACAACGTTCCCCCTCGTTATACCCGATACTCAAAATGAGTATTGGGTATATTAGATTTGTGGTAAAAGTGGATGTGTGTAACGTCCAGAAGGAATCGTTTCCGACCCATAAAGTATATATATTCTTGATCAGCATCAATAGCCGAGTCGATTGAGCCCTGTCTGTCTGTCCGTCCGTCCGTCTGTCCGTCTGTCCGTCCCCTTCAGCGCCTAGTGCTCAAGACTATAAGAGCTAGAGCAACGATGTTTTGATCCAGACTTCTGTGATATGTCACTGCTACAAAATATTTCAAAACTTGGGGTATTGGTATATTAGATTTGTGGTAAAAGTGGATGTGTTACGTCCAGAAGGAATCGTTTCCGACCCATAAAGTATATATATTCTTGATCAGCATCAATAGCCGAGT